>NW_013666644.1:232243-264759 GCF_000517525.1 Limulus polyphemus | reverse complement strand
CAACAATACTTCCTGACTGCAGTTCAATTACTCACTACCTACACACATTATTGTCCCGTCACGTTGTCACCCTCTTATATATACCAGACTACCCTATATCTAGTAATCTCCCGACAATTCACGAAGGTACAAGATATTTCTAGAAAGCGTCACGCTAGTCACGTGACCTCGCTGACGCAACAGATTGTTAAATACATTTCACCCAACAATGGATGAACTAAGATGCCAGACGTTATGAACAAAAACATTGAAAAACTAATATAATTCGTTTGATTACATTAGTTGAATGTTGGAATATTTGAACAATATTATACAAAATATTTTCTAAAAATTATAACTTAATGTATGTCTGCACAGAGAGACATAATGTTTTTCTATTATTTTCTTATATTTTTTTCTTTTAATCCTTCTTCGAAACATTTTTCAATCGCCTGCCACTCCTTCATTTCTTGGTGGATTGGCTTAAAACTTTGTAGTGTTATACCTTGGTCCAAAATGCACAGACACCTTTGTAATTTTTGATTTAGGGCGTTTTAAGGATTTTGTGAGGTCAAACAACCCAAAATAAAAATTTTGGGTTTTAAGATGAAAATTTGCCGAAATATAAATTTTCATGAGCCCAACTTGTTGACATACATAAAAGTTGGATTTGCTTATTTTTAGGGGCTCACAAAAAAAAGTATAATTTTGGGGGTATTCGGCCTTATTTTGAACAATTTACATGGCATATGGTACAAAGATACTTTTCTACAGGTCTCACACACTGACAAATAAAATGGTGAATTTTTCCCATTCTGAGTGAACATAGCAGGGTCAGGATGTCACAAAAGAAAAGCATAATTAATATTAAAGTTTTCTTCCTTACTAGTTTAAGTTGTCTCCAAATTTTGTTAATCATAGGATTTACTGGGATATCTCAGAGGATTACGCAACGCTTTAAAACCTAAAAAATGATAATTTGTAAACTACTGTACTACAAAAACTACGTACATACAAAACAATAATAATTCGAACTTACATTCTTCTGCCATTAAATACGTACAAGTCAGAAACTTAGAAATATTATTCCACTGTTATTAAAAATGGGTTTTGTTACAAGCAATATTGCACATCATTTGACTTCTCTCACTCTCTCAAAAACTTAATTTTTTCACTAACTACAGTAAATGATACATAATAATAAAGATATTATTACAAGCTAAGTGATGGCAACAAGTGTATGTTCTATAAATTAGATTTAATTTATTGTTTTGAAAATTGTGACATTTGAAATTTCAGAAGATTAAAGACATTGTTATAAAACATATAAACTTGAATATGAAGAAAAAATTGTAAATGGTTTTGTATACAAAGTAGAACACCAAGAGAAGAGACAGAGAAGTATCGCAGTGCCATCTAGTAAGTTAGAAGTATATTACTTGCCTTTTTTTCATATTAATACCTTTTTGTATCGAGACAGTTACAGTGTCGTTTAAGTAAGTTAAATAACTGTTGCATCAAAGCGTTACTTGAATTTAATTTGTGAATATAATGAACTGATCTTTCAAAGTTCATGTTGTGCTGGAAAAGGAAATGTACATTACATATGTCACAGTTGTAGTTGAAAGACGAAAGTGTCAAGGGAAAAAATATCTGTGAAAAAGAAATATATCGTAAATTATTAAATAAACTTAACTCTTTATTGTAATGGTCATTAAAGTTTCCCCATGTAGAACATACGAAGCTACCACCAGGAAACATACATTTAACTCTTTGATCTCATGTAGAACATACGAAGCTTCCACCAGGAAACATACATTTAACTCTTTGATCTCATGTAGACCATACGAAGCTTCCACCAGGAAACATACATTTAACTCTTTGATCTCATGTAGAACATACGAAGCTACCACCAGCAAACATACATTTAACTCTTTGATCTCATGTAGAACATACGAAGCTACCACCAGCAAACATACATTTAACTCTTTGATCTCATGTAGAACACACGAAGCTTCCACCAGGAAACATACATTTAACTCTTTGATCTCATGTAGAAAAATAAGAAGCTTCCATTTCAAGTTGTTTTATTTATTTGGAAATGAGCTTAAAGAAGTAATATCAATGAAACAAAAGCTCTTTTTTATGCTCTGTTATAATATTTCTGCACAAAATATACTCGATAAATAAATATAGCATATCTGTACTTATACGTGATGTGTATATATTATTTCTAGGAAAAAATATAATAAAAAATAGTAATGGTTTTCTACAGTGTTTATGACACATAATTCTGAATAGATCTAGGCTTATTGTGGAAGTAAAGTAAATATCTGATATACATTTATAATTTTGGCATTTTTATGCTTTGGATATAAAGTATAGTGTTCGTTTGTTGGAATTTATCACGTTTTTGTCCACGTATGTGTATAACATTGACCAGATTTCAACAACCGCCAGAATGACTAGAATAACACTTTAGTTTATTTGTTGTTAAGCAGAAATGTTCACAATTATCTGTGCTGCGTCCATGTCAGAGATCGAAACTTGAAATTTAGTTCAAGCATACTACTGAGTCACTAGGGTCTAACGATTTGGCAAAATAAGTTGAAGAAAGAAAGAAAAAATACTACTTTACGCGGAATACGATGTATTTGTGCAAAAATATACGGATAAGTTGAAGTAATATTACGGGCATATTCTTTGATTTTCACGGGTAAGTTGAAGTAATATTACGGGCATATTCTTTGATTTTCACGGGTAAGTTGAAGTAATATTACGGGCATATTCTTTGATTTTCACGGGTAAGTTGAAGTAATATTACGGGCATATTCTTTGATTTTCACGGGTAAGTTGAAGTAATGTGACGGACATGTTTCTTGCTTTTCACGGGTAAGTTGAAGTAATGTGACGGACATATTCTTTGATTTTCACGGGTAAGTTGAAGTAATGTGACGGACATGTTTCTTGCTTTCCTCCTTCGGTCATTAAACTTCTTCTTTTTCTCTGAGATTTAAATAGTTGATTAAGCTTAGAATTTACAACAACTTTGAAAATTGTTAGTTTTAGTGGTTAATGGTTGCTCGCGTTGCAGTTCTAAGTATTTTCTATGTATTTTATTTATTCCATTTACAAATGGAATTAACAAAACACGTTACTAGATTTAAGTGAGCTCCTGATAAAATTGATAGCATTAAGAAATAATATAATCGTTAGGCAAAGTAACAAAATATAACACTGCAATGATTATTTTGATGTTTTTTTCTCTCTATAAATAAATTTAATTTAATTTGTGAAAACAAAACAATTTTCATAAAGAAAATTAATAACAGGACTTATATAGTGTACGGTAGATGGCGACACATACAAGTTATCTTCCAGTAATACAAGGACTAACGCTAGAGCATCGTATGTAGTCAGTGATTATATTTAATTAATATTTAAATCGACTTTTAAATCATTATTACTAGTTTTCTTTTATAATTATTCAACTTAGTTTAATATTTTTCATTTACTTGAGTAAGGTAACTGAATCTTTTATAACAACCAGTACAAAAGTTTTATAATAACCGATGATAATTTCAAATAATAACAATGAATTTCATTAAACATTTTGTTTTGTTTATGAAACCTAATAACAGGGAAGACAATCGGCCAGCAGTAACCACCGCTAACTCCTGGACTACTCATTATAACACCCCCTAGCGGAAAGGGCGAGCATTTTCGTTGCGGGTTTCGATTCCACGATCCTCAGTTGAGTGCCTAATCATCCAACCGCAATAATGAAAGCATAACAATGAAAACGTCTTTTTTCACCACGAGGAGCACAGAAGTGTAATATTTTTATTTTCTTTGTCCAGCAGATCGTATTACTTATGATTATGTATTTGACAATAGAACAGAATATTTAAACACTTGTACCTACCACATATATTTTAAACATCGATAAATAGTCTAACATTATAATTAAAAAAAAACATTTTACGAAATTTGTTATGAATTGATAACAGTGGATCGTCACATAAATGAGACGAAGATGATGGCCATTTTAAGATGGCATTGGCTTTAAACGGTGCCGTTTAAGTAAGTAAAGCTTCCTGTGAAGAAACATTATTTTAGCTTCAGTATTTACCGTGGTCAGTAAAGGTGCTAAAACAGTGTAATACAGTCATGGGGTATATTTAGTTATTTAAAGGATGCGTGCTCTAGCATTTACCTTGAAGCTAGTCAAGGAAATAGGAATATCCTGGGTAAAACTGCAGCAAATGTATCAGTCTAGTCACTTCAAGAAAATGTCAGCCAGTCAATTTGTGTTGTACTGTCAGAGATAGGTTGGGATAAAGTAATGTCAGTAAAAGTGCTACGGTACTGAGTCTGATGAGAGGTAGGCTGTGATGTTGTGAGGATAATAAAGATACTATGATAATAAGTCTGATGAGAAGTAGGCTGTGATGTTGTGAAGACAATAAAGGTACTATGATAATAAGTCTGATCAGAGGTAGGCTGTGATGTAGTGGGGACTAGAGGTAAGCTGTGATGTTGTGAGGACAATAAAGGTACTATGATAATAAGTCTGATCAGAGGTAGGCTGTGATGTAGTGGAGACTAGAGGTAAGCTGTGATGTAGTGGGGACTAGAGGTAGGCTGTGATGTAGTGGGGACTAGAGGTAATCTGTGATGTAGTGGGGACTAGAGGTAGGCTGTGATGATGTGAAGACAATAAAGGTACTATGATAATAAGTCTGATCAGAGGTAGGCTGTGATGTTGTGAAGACAGTAAAAAGTGTTATAACACTATGTCTGAATTTCTAATTGAATTCAATTTATAAGAAACAAAAATAATTATTGCAAGCCAACAGTGATTAATCATGTAATTACCTAAATGTTCCATTGCATATCTTATGTTCTGCGAAGATATCAACGGATTCTTTGAAGTCGGTAAAAGTGCTCCATTTCTGACAAGTTCGTTGGGGGTAGTTGATGGACTGCAATCTTCAAGTCTCGCCATAAATTTTCCATTGGATTCAAGTAAGGACTTTGACTGGGCCACTGAAGGACAACCACTTTATTCTTTTCAAACCACTCCAGTGTGGCTTTGGTCTTGTGTTTCGGGTCATTGTCCTGATGAAATGTAAATTTTCAACCCAGCTTTAATCTCAAGCAGGTTTTCCACTAGGATTCGCATGTACTTTAAACAATTCGTTTTCACCTCACTCCTGACAAGTTTCCAGTCCCAGTTGATGAGAAGCATCCCCATAACATGATGCTGCCACCACCCTGCTTGAAATTTGGGATGATGTTGACTGGGTGATGTGCTGTGTTGGGCTTGCGCGAGACGTCTCGTCTGATCACAAAACCTTCTGACACATGTTTCCAGTATCTGTTACATGCTCTATCGCAAACTACTTACGAGATTTAAGATGATTCTTTTTCAGTAATTGCTTCTTTCTCGCCACTCGCCTATACAGACCAGCTTTGTGTTGGGACTGGGATACTGTCGATGTACGAGCACTGACTCCCATCTCAGACATGTAACTTTGCAAATCTTCCAAAGTCATTGTTGTCTTCACAATGGCATTCCTAATCAGTTTACTGCTTGTCCGGCTGCATGGTTTGGAAGGACGACCTGATCTGGGTAATGACTGAGTGGTATGAAGAACATTCTACTTCTTAATGATGAACTTTACCGTACTCAAAGGGATAATCAGCGACTTTGAAATTTTGTTTTAACCTTCTCCCGATCTGTGCTTTTCTACCACTTTATCCTTGATTTGTTTGGAAAACTCCTTGGTCTTCGTGGTTGGTTTGTCATGTCACTATGTGAGTTGTGGCTTGAACAGATGCATTTACTCTGAAGTCAAGTTAAACCACGTTGATTACATACAGATAGAGACCATTACACTAGTTTTGTGACTCTTCAAACTAATATTTTGCAACTGAACTGATTTAGGGTTGATGTAGCAAAGGGTTTGAATACTTATGCAATTCAGAATATTCTAATTTTCTTTGAAAACCTAACTTACTTACATAATATCAGCATTTTTAGCTTTCTCAGTTTGGAGTAGATTGTGTAGATTCTAAATATAAAGTCCCATTTGAAAGTTTCCTGATTGCACGCTCAGACGGCGACAAAATGTGGAAACTTTGCAGGGGGGATACTTTTGCAAGGCACTATATATTGAACGTGGAGGTAAAAAGAAACCCTATTGAGTCATTACCTTTATTATTGTTAAATATTATTTTACACTTTTACTTATTATTATTATTTTTTTATGAAAAGTGTGTGGTTTTTCGGTGGACCCCGAAATACTGATGACTGCTTTCTCATCTACTTCCACACCACTGCGTTTTTAACTAATTTTACGCTGACCTTAGTAAGGACCTTTTAGATTCTTTTTCTTAGTAACTGCTCTTTACACGATAGGTTGGTTATTGATTATACAATAGTCTGGCGATGGACAAAAAGCGAGCTTTTCTAAAACTAATGGCGAGTAACTCAATGGCCAGCTTCTATAAAACTATTGGCGAGGGACAGAATGGGAACTTTTATAAAACTATTGGCGAGTAACTCAATGGCCAGCTTCTATAAAACTATTGGCGAGGAACAGAATGGGAACTTTTATAAAACTATTGGCGAGGAACAGTATAATGATGTACGTTTGGATCTATCTGCAAAATGTGTTTGGTTATATACGTCACGAGCGTTTCTAAGGTTATCAGAATATTGTAGTAGGCATTTGTTTGAAATATATATCTCAATTGGTGCATCTATTTGTGACGTACGTGTTTTGTAGGCTTAAGGTTAGGCGTGTATAGTTTAAGAGCTTGTTTCTGTTTCTTCGTGGTGAAAAGATTTTCTTTGTTATGAATAGTTGTGATAATACAAATAATTATTTTCAAATAAGTATTTATACACTAAAGAAAACCAACTGGGTAATATACAGTTTACTATATATCCTTGTGAAAACGATTTTCTAAGCTAACTTTTAATATTTTTTTTTTAACTACCGAGAAGGACTTTACATCACTTCAATTTTTCTCGATTTTGTGTGTTTGGGAAACTGATAATTTGTCATAAGTCACATACACTTACAAAATAATTAGTTGTACATAGTTTCAAACAACTGACAGAGCATCTTGGGCAATGCAAGTGAGACAATTCTGTATTTTTTCTGTATGCAAACCAATCAGTTGTTGATAAGGTGGACAATGATGTTTGTTGTTAAACAATGTGTTTATATACTGGTAAGGTCCATCTATAACATGTTTATATACTGTTACTACCATTAGGATACACCTATAACGCGTTTATATACTGGTAGGATCCACCTATAATGTGTATATATACAGTTAATACCGTTAGTATCCACCTATAATGTGTATATAAACAGTTAATACCGTTAATATCCACCTATAATGTATATATATACCGTTACTACCGTTAGGATCCACCTTTAACGTGTTTATATACCGTTCACTGCCGGAGGGAGCCATCTACTGCCTCATACTGAGTAATAACATATTATGTTTTTGCATTAGTTACTGAATTAATTGCAATATTAATAGTAATTTTGTTAATGTTTTTTCTTCTGACTTGTATATTATTAGTCACCCTCTAACCTAAAAAGTGGCGATTGGATACACAAACAATTTAGAAGGTTATATAGACTTCACCAATAACCTAGGGTTAACATTTTTTTTCATGGTTTAGAAAAATGTGTGTAAAAAACAGATGAGGTTATATGGAATAAATTAGGGTTAACTTCTTCTTTATTTTCACAGATGGACCATAGTTTATGGTACACGTATTGAACAAAAAACTCACTTCTTGGTTACTTGGCTGTAAATTCAAATCCTGGTCTACAAAACACAGTATTTTAAAATATGTTACTGTTAAAACTATGATAACAAATTATTGAACAACTCAGATACCACCCCGATAAATTTTTCATTTAAAGAAAACCGATACCTTCAATTTATGTTTTGAAAATGTTGTATTCTTAAATAAATAATAGATACTAGAATAACATTTCCAGTTGAAATTTATGTTTGTGTTTTCAATGCACATTTCTAAGCTATAATGATGAATTAATCAGAGAGATGTCTATGTATAATTTTAAAATAATTATTTAAAGCATTTCGAGTGTTGAGAAAACTTGCGCATTCTTCTAAAGAAAGCCTAGGGTTAGAAAACGGTTTCTTCGATTATTCTGATACTTGAAAAATATTTTTGTCAATATGATAAAAGAGGACACTTTGATGAGTAGGTTAATGTTATTTTTATTTCGCCAAACCATCAAATTGAATAAGAATGTCGAGGTTAGGTTAACAATGAACAAAAGTTCGAGTCACCAGTGTTCATCGAGTAAACTGTCATTACGTTTACTGTAGAGCAGTTGTTCCAGGCTCGTGCATCACATTAACGAAATGGTCACTTCACGGACACCGTCGGAAGACCGTCCAGAGGAAATAAATGACCACTTTGAAACCACTATATAACTTCGGAAGTTCCCACTGAGCGCTATTTCCTGTGGCGGGAAACACTGCGGACAGTAGTGGTTAAGTAGACCATTGTCTGACAACTCAGAAAGGCTTGCTACATCGCGTTCAGCTTTCTTGTACTATATGACAACTGTCAAAATGCCAGAAAGCAGTTTGTCAGCATCAATTAAGTCGCTAGCTTGATGCAAAGCTTTCTTCCACCTTAGCATCTCATCTGTTGGAAATAAAACTTGGATGTGCAACAGTTCAAAACAACATCAACATACAACTACACGTGTGGATTTTCTAAAGGTCTACATGGTAAATAGTTTAATGAATTTCATATAGGATCATTTGTTTTAACGTTTACATTCACCATTTCAGTTAGTCTACACGATAACTGCTTTGTGGTTTTCACCAACTCGCTTATCAATATCATGCTTTACGCTTCATGTTTTTCATAACATCGATATCACTCAGAAACTACCCAACGTTTTGACGATTTACGTATTTTTACGATAATATGAAGTAACAGCAGGAGAATTACAGAATATGGTTCCTAATATAAATTTTCCTGCTTCAAAGTAAAGTCATATTAAAAAAAACAAACAAACATAAGTTTTCTGTAAGCCAATCGAAGCATAATGGTCCAAAAATATTCTGTAAATCACTAAAGGATCAATTCAATTCGTCATGAATATGAGTATACACTGAAAATTCTGGGAACCATTAAACGACGAGTCTAAAAGACTCCAGAAAATCAGTTCCAAAACTCCAAGATTTTTTTAAAAAACGGTAAAAGATCAGCTACAATAATTTAAGAATATTCTAGGGATCGGATCAATAAATGTTCAGCTCCAACGTTTCAGGAACATAGAAGAAATAACTAAACGATGAGCTACAACACTCCCAGAAAATTGTGCGAATCACTAAACGATCAGTTCTAACCCTTTGTTGTAAATAAGAAGTGAGATTTGTAGTTATATTTAATGAATGTTTTTGAAGTTAAGTTGTTGTTGTTTTTGCAATTAATCACAAAGCTACACAATGGGCTATCTGGGCTCTGCCCACCACGGGTATCGAAACCCGGATTCTAGCGTTGTAAATCCGCAGACATACCGCTGTGCCACTGAGGGGGGGGGGCTTGAAGCTAAGTGAAGGTCAGAGGTTGAAAAATTATCACAGTATCCTGTTTGTCATTTCCTGTGACTGCAGTTCAACTTTTTGTCCTTTTCTTCTCATGTCATTAATGGTGTTAAATGTCTAAGCTGTAGGAGAGTTAAACTGTTTTAAGCCTAAGAAATATGATAAAACAATACTTTACACTGCAGAAGTTTTTATTTTTCCCTACATTATCTACTTCTTCGGTCTATTACATCCTTGAAACCAGATGTGACGGTCTAAAAAATAACATTTCGGATCTACTTTGTTTTTGTTACGGGCTGCAACCCAAGAGACCTCTCATTCAATACCAGTACTCTCCACGAAAGGTAACTTCTATATGAAATGCATTGAGAGAAGCAGTATTGAAATACCAAAAGTGATATTAACCATCTAACGTGAAAACAGTTTAGGTATAGCGTTTTTCTTTTTTTTTATGTCGTTAATTTTTATTGTTTTTTCGGCCATTATGTCAGTTCACTCACTTCATCAAGAAACATACACATTTAAAAGACGCTAGTAATGCTTTCTTTTTTAGCTGAACATTCTCTTTGAAAACGTATTAACATATTTTTGTCTCAGGAAATATTTTGAATTTCACGCTCATGTGATTTTCTTTAGTGATATTCTCGCTTCTTTATAGTCTCTATATATTATACCTAAAAAAAGGTAGTTTTGCTCTTAGTTTACAATTTATTTCTAGTTTGACGAAGTAAAATCCTAGCATATTTAATCCATCTTCAAAATTTTTGTTTCGTTTTTTCTCCTACTCTGTCTGGTGTCGTATGTCTTCCCCCCCCCCCTTTCATTTCTTCTCTAAGTCATTTCGTTCATATTTTTGTTTCGTTTTTTCTCCTACTCTGTCTGGTGTCGTATGTCTTCCCCCTTTCATTTTTTCTCTAAGTCATTTCGTTCATATTTTTGTTTCGTTTTTTTCTCCTACTCTGTCTGGTGTCGTATATCTTCCCCCTTTAATTTCTTCTCCAAGTCATTTCGTTCATATTTTTGTTTCCTTTTTTCCTACTCTGTCTGGTGTCGTATGTCTTCCCATTTTCATGTTTTCTCTAAGTCATTTCTTTCATATTTTTGTTTCGTTAATTTTTGTTTTCCGTTTTGCGTCTTATGAAATAGAGCCATCCATTTTGCGTCTCGTACAACATCAACATTTTGAGAACAAACGCTCCCAGAATGGTCCAGTCACGTCCCTAACAGCCTCTGTCTAGCACTACACACACACAATAGAAATTTTAAAAGGATGTACATGGACCCAACTTTAAGTAAAAGTTTTTACTCCGTAATATTACTTGCTATAAAAACTACTTTGTTCGAATGTAAACTTCTCTATCGGTTGACGTCGTTCTACTAATGATGAGAAGTTATGGTCATTAACTGTACTCCGCCGTGTCACAGCGGGATTGAACGGATGGAGAAAAGGTATCGTCGAACTTATACTTCTCGGCCTAAAAGCATGAGCGGGAGCTTTTCTATAGAGAGGTTTTTATGTTCGAAAGAACAGCATGTCCCTTGTACATATATAACACGATATAAACATTGTTTCCAGCTTTTAGTTGCGTGATGCTCACTATAAGGGTTTCGTGTAAAACGTCAGCTAATTTTTTCCTCACTGTAATGACATTTCATTTTACCACCAATGCTGACGTCAGCTAATTTTTTTCCTCACTGTAATGACATTTCATTTTACCACCAATGCTGCCTGGTATACCGCTAGGCCTAATCCATGTATGAGAGAAGATGATCATATTGTGCACAGTGATTTTTATTATCTCTGAATCAAGGTCTAAGGGGCTCACGGGTCACTAGAGAAGAGCTAAGGTCATCCTACACAAACGTATGTTAATAATCAGGTTCTCTTAGTACCACAGTTTGAAAGTAGGTTAAAGGTCAGTTTCAAGGGCGTTAAAATGAAGATATATTAATGTAAAACAAACTGTGTTCTGAGTTGACATGTACCAGCCTGTCCACTTTTGTGACAGAATATCACTTCTTTTGAGACTCACTGTCCTGTCTTTCCAACAGTGATCATCTCCCAATCTGGGAGATGATTGACAAGTAATGTTTTTATCTGATATAAATAAATGTGCATTTACAAGTGTGGTTGCATTATTGCAACAATATCAGTCGCAACATATGCAACATAGTAGCATAAAACTAAGAGACTATCTAGAAAACCAATAGATGCGGCTTCCTTTCCTTCGTGATATGGTTATCTTCGCTTTTGAGGCTGCCGACTGTCTGCAATTTGGTCGTCATTGCGCATGCTCTGTCAGGAGAGAACATGTGGCTAATGAACATACATAATAATGTAAATATTCATGAGGGTTATGTTATATATAGAAGTCGAACTGTCAACAGGGTGCTTTGAGAAATCAAACCGAGTCAAGATTAACAGTCTATTGACTAATAACGAAAAATTCAGTTTAAACTTTGTTGAAAGTTTCAACACATATTCATGACGTAGGTTTGATTATTTATCGCATGTATTGGACAGACTTGAAAATAATTTGATCGGGTCTAGTATTTTTGTGATTTCGGTAAACCATTATGGACACCGATTAATCAAAAGAAGACAGACCCTCGAACACGAAGCTTGCGCGTCACGAGGCGTATCCTGGACTCTTCAGACACATTTATCATAATCCAAGCATTCTCAATTATTGGTATTTGACTTGTAGGTCTAGATGAGCATTATTTAGAGATGATAATATAGGTGTTGGCCTAGCTTGTTGGTTAGAGCGCTCGACTCTGCGTCGTCGTTCATACTCGCCCTTTCAGCCGTGGGAGCCATGTAATGTTACGGCCAATTCCACTATTCGTTGATAAAGAGTAGTAGTGGGTGGTGTTGACTAACTGCTTTTCCTTTAGTCTTTCACTGCTAAGTTAGGGTCGGCTAACTGGGAAGGCGATGGGTGCCACCAGAGGTGCATCATCATCTGAAGCGCCCCAATGATCGTAAACAGCCCCGGGACTATTCAGGTATAGCTTATTTAAAGACAAACAATTATTAGTTGCTTCAGATCTATTTAATATGCCACCTTCCTACAAATTAAACGTTGTATATGTTAGATATGTGTTGGGAATGAGTGGTCTGTAATCTAGTCATTACTAAGTTCCTTAATGCGAAAATAATTTTAATGACATCTTCTACGCGTGGACACCAATATTCTGTTAGATTTCTCTCAAGTTACTAATAGTTTTGTCAAGAGGATTGGGGGAGGGGGGATCACTAGGATATGGCTGAATTTACGGTAGTTTGCCTTGTTTCTCTCCACCGCACACTGACTTTTTTGAGCAGCCATAGTAACAAGAACAATCGTCTTTAACCCTTAGCTTGCCATTTTTTTTTATACCGTTAAGTACCGATGGGGTCCACATATAGAGTAATTTTATATTTTCATCTGCTAAAATACTCAGTATAAAGTTCTGGCCCATAAATATTGAATTAAGTCACTAATTATCTTTTTAAAACAAACTTGGGACCCAGTTAAGTCATTAATTATCTTTTTAAAACAAACTTGGGACCCAGTTAAGTCATTAATTATCTTTTTAAAACAAACTTGGGACATTGTTAAGTCACTAGTTATTTTGTGTAAAACAAACTTGGGACACTGTTAAGTCACTAGTTATTTTGTGTAAAACAAACTTGGGACACTGTTAAGTCACTAGTTATTTTGTGTAAAATAAACTTGGGACCCAGTTAAGTCATTAATTATTTTTTTAAAACAAACTTGGGACACTGTTAAGTCACTAGTTATTTTGCGTAAAACAAACTTGGGACACAGCAGTGATTGGTTTGGTTATAAATTGTGCTATCAGAAGAGAAACAGTATCACCGTCCCACCCTCGCGCATTAACTAGGGAGGAAGGATTGGGATGAGAGGATTATTCTTAGCACAATGAAAATTAATCTCAGTCCTATTATTCTGGATTTGAATATTTTTTCTTTTGTCACCGGCAGATACTGAGTAGTTTTGATGAAAGTTTATTTGTCTCAAAAAACCGAAACCTCGTATTTCGAAAAAAAGTGTTTTTGCACCCTTTGTTATGGAGTTTCACCAACGGTTTGAAGTATCAATTATATTAAGAATATATTTTTTATTATTCGCTTGTTTGTTTACTGTTAAGCTCAAAGCCACACAACAGGCCCTCATGTTTACCGCTCAGCCACCGGGGCAGCTTTTAATTACAACCGACCTTGTGAAATTGAATTATTTGAGTTTGTTTACTAAAGGATTTCCTTGATATTTTTATTTTACCTGATGTTATTCAACAGCTTTAAGTGATGTCATGTATCAAACAAATTTAAGTGTTGTCATATTTCAGACAGCTTTAAGCGTTGTAATTTATTAAACAGACTTAAGTGTTGTCATATTTCAAACAGCTTTAAGCGTTGTAATTTATTAAACAGACTTAAGTGATGTGATATTTCAAACAACTTTAAGTGATGCCATTGTTCAAACAGCTTTATGCGCTGTTATTTTTCAAACAGCTTTACGTGATGTCATTTATCAAAGAACTTTACGTGATGTCATTTTTCAAACACCTTTAGATGATATCATATTTGAAACAGGTTTACGTAATCTCATTTTTCAAACAGCTTTAAGTGATGTCATATTTCAAACACCTTTACATGATGTCATATTTCAAACAGTATTGCGTAATATAATTTTTAAACAGCTTTAAGTAATGTGATATTATTTTTTCACACACTTATGTGATGTCATTTATCAAACAACTTTATGTGATGTCATTTTTCAAACAGCTTTAAGTGATGTCATTTTTCAAACACCTTTAGATGATATCATATTTCAAACAGGTTTACGTAATCTCATTTTTCAAACAGCTTTAAGTGATGTCATTTTTCAAACAGCTTTATGCGATGTCATTTTTCAAACAGCTTTATGCGATGTCATTTTTCAAAGAGATTTGCATTATGTATTTTCCAACTGCTGTTTGTGATTCATTTTACAAACGTTTTTTCTTCTAAATATTTTTTTTGTAATTTCTTGTTTCAAAATTTTTAGTATCTCTTAATTTTTTGTGACATATCTTCAAAAAAAAAAAACACCTGTGCGAAACTTTGTTTCAGTTGTTGTTGTTTCCTCATAAAATGTTTAGGATTTTTTTTATTAAGTCCTGTTTGATGATTTTATTTAATTTTTTCCAATGCTGATCTTATAACACATCTCTCAAATGTTTCTGTCATGTTGTTTTTGAACAAGTTTTTGTGATACGTTTTCTAAGTTAATTTTTAATGATTCCTTTTCAAATATTTTTATGTTTCTATCAATAAAAGTTTATGATGTCTCATCGTCCTCTGGTGGAACAACGGTAAGTTTAAGGACTTACAACGAAAAAAAGTTCGGGGTTTGATTCTTCTTAATGAACGGAGCGAGATAGCGCATTGTGCAGTTTTGTTGTTATAAACAAGGAGAAATGTCTCTTAAAGTCAATTTTTTACATATCTTCGAGATAGTTTTCGTCTTTTTATCTTTTTTGGAATTTCTTTCAAACAACTTTTTAAAACAGACTAGTGTTGTTGTTTCTTAGCGCAAAGTTATACATTTGGCTATCTGCACTTTGTACACCACGAGGAATCGAACTCCAAATTGTAGCGTTGTAAGATCGTAAGCTTGCCGTTAGCTCATAGTGAGATGTGTAACAACTTCTCCATGTAAACTGTTTTCAAATATCTTTTAAACTGACTTTATAATGACACCCTTCAACATATTTTGTGTCACCTTTTCCAAACAACTTACAGGATCGTATCACTTAAAGGCTACTCTACATCAGGGTACTTTTGATCTTTCTGTAATGACATCCTTCAACTGATTTTTGTGTCACCTTTTCCAAACAACTTACAAGATCGTATCATCTATAGTCTGCTCTACATCAGAGTACTTTTGAGCTTTTTGTTTTATTCGCGCAAGCACTTTGTTTATTAAGTTTTAAATTAATCAGTGCGATATACTGACATTGATTCAGAGTTGATTGTATTCAAAATCGACCTCAACATCAGTTGTTTTTTATATGAGAAATTATCTCGAAAAAACAAGAAATGAGATGAGCATTATTAAATATTAGAACTCCACGCTTTAAATAGGTAGATAAATATGTAAACAAAAGTATAAAATTGATAAGTGTATATATATGTTGTAGCGAACTACACTTTAAACGATCGGAATGCATTTTTGGTTATGAATAATAGATATATTTATATATATGATTTACAGATCGGTGTTCAAAAATTCTTTGAAAGTTTTAGAAAAACAAAATCTGCTGTATATTTAATTTAGCGAACCTTGGACCACGTTATCTGGGTACAAAAAGAAATTGAACAGAGAAAAGATCGAGAAATGTAACGTACTCCCAAAGCACACGACACAAAGATAAAGCAAATGTTTTAGTCAAAAAGCATCCATAGGTTACAACCTGGATCCTACTGACTTTCTAAAGTCCCTGTGGGGAACTAAGTGTTCTCAATGCTTAACAAGCATTAATAGTCGTCTATTAATGGTTGTTTACGAGGGAACAAAATATAATACTGAGTAAAAAAATGTTTTAAGGCTTACACAACAACAACACCACAGACAGCTGTAAATACAACTTAAATGAAACACGCAGTGATGTATAGAAATAGTAACAACGGATACAATGAAATGCAGACTATAAACAAATAAGTAAATGGTTAGGTAAGTAAATAGAATTTTGTTAGTGTTGAATTTCGCGCAAAGCTGCTCCAGGGCTGTCTGCGTTAGCTGTCCCTAATTTTAATATGACATATTAATAGGAAGGCAACTAGTCAACTCCACCTACCGCCATTTCTTGGATTACTCCTTACCAACGAATAGTTGTTTTGATAAACTTGTTATAAAGCCCTAACGGCTGAAATGGCGAACGGGCTTGACGACAGGTTTAGATCCCGCACCCTGCAGAATGAGAGGCGAGTGCCCTAATCATCAGGCCAAACCAGACCCTAAAATATAAAGTCATATGTATATGTCGAAAGGTAGATAGACATTTGAATTTAATAGATAAATAAGTAGAGAAAATACACAGTCAGATAGACAAATAGATAAATATAGATGGAGAGAGAGAGAGATAGGCAGAAAATGTAAGAGAAAGACAGGTAGGCAAGCTATTTAATAGGTGAGTATAACTAAAAATGACAGAGAGATGTAGATATTTTTTGTAACTTCTGACCATTTCACATAATTAAAAAACCTCCTTCTAATAAACAGCTTAAATGATTAGTGTAAACCTAAGGAATATATATATATATATGGTTCATATACAATATATTCCCTTTAAAAAAGCCCCTCCCTAGTGGCCCAGCGGCAAGTCTGAGAGCTTACAATGCTAAAAAATCGGGTACTGATACTCTTGGTGGGCACAACACAGGTAGCCCGTTGTGTGTGTTTGTGCTCAACAACAAACTTTTATGAAGGACCGAGAGCTGCAAAGATTCCATTCTGTAGTCGGAAAATAGGGTTATAGGTGTAAAACAAACATTATCCCATTGAACTGACTAAAGAGAATTTAGTATTTCTTAGGAAATATCTAAACCTGTTTCCATGTTCCTTTTCAACAACTTTTCACATATGCTATGGAATTTAATTTATTTCACCAATGGCAGGCTTGCGTCTTATAAATTAGAGAGTCGTATGTAGTTTCGAACTCTAATGGGCAGATTCTGTCGTCAGGAGGCGAGGCTGTTTCGAGAAAAAAATGTACCATTTAAAATGAACGGAATTACAAAAATATGACCAGTACGAAACTGGTCTGGCTAGGACTTACTGGATATAACAATGTCAATTAGAAATGTCGAGATTTACTTTGGGACTCTATCGAACAGCGGAACTTACAAAGAGACATTTTTTTTACGTATAAGCTACTTTATTTGATCGTATAATGAGGAATAACTTAACATGTTTCTCCCAGAAAACGCAACGGAATGCCTCCTATCGAGGAAGTGTTTCAAAGTATTGACAATATTAAATTAAGGAGAAACTCGATAGCGTGTTGAAAGAGGCATTTTAATTATTGTTATGGAAAATATAAAATACTATTGTTTTTTGTGAAAGTAATAAATGATATTTGTTATTTAGCTCGGGCTGATAAAAATAAGCAATTATTTGTCGTTTTACGATTTCCTCGAAACTTAAAATAATTGTTCACATCTTTAGTCATTATAGGGGGCGTATTAATACAAACTTCTTTCCTGAACTTTTTGTTCTGCGTTTAAAATTATTCTTATATATTTTTTCTTGTATTTATATAACAATATTGCTGGAAGACAAAACTCTGATTTAGTAGAGCTTTCTGTTCAGTACATTCACGGATCTACTGATATGTAACCCTAATCCTCTCATGACATCTTGATCAGAATTTGCTTTCTAAGTTAATGCGTTTGCCCAGAACGTATAATAGATGGTTCATCTGACAGATATTCGTACAAAAACTTAGCAAACAGATGTTTAATGTGGCAGATATTCGTACAAAAACTTAGCAAATAGATGTTTAATCTGGCAGATATTCGTACAAAAACTTAATAAACAGATCTTTAATCTGGAAGATATTCGTGCAGAGACTTAATAAACAGATCTAGAAACTTAGCAAACAACGTTTTATAAGCATTATAGGTTTCGATAGACTAATGTTCCCCACAACATAAATCACTTCGTTATGTTTATAAGTCGTTTGATAATTTATTATTATATTAACATAATGTGCTTCCTTACTCAAGTTAGCAAGTAGTTGTTTAAATTGAGATATATTCAAAGCTGCACAATGGCCTATTTGGGCTGTACCTACTGTACAGATCAAACATTTTATATTTTTGCATTATGAGGTACTGAGCATAAACTTTATAAAATCTAAATAATTACTTTTTGCTTCGTTATAGGCTGGATAATATTTTTAACTCTAGATACATTTGTTCCTTTTGTACCTCTGTAGATTTTGAAAGCGAGTAATAAAACAAAACTGCTGGATACTGGTTTCACGGCATTACAAATGGAAGAGTTTTTGAGGTTCATGATTTCACGGCATTACAAATGGAAAAGTTATTGAGGTTCTAGTTCTAACGATGTTTAAATCCATGATATAATCTTGAGGTTGTTAAAGAAACTGAACAAAATGTTTCGAAGATAGTTTTAAGTCCAAGTGATTACTGCACAAGGAACAAAATACATTTGTTTTAGAAAATATTTCTGTCTTTTAGCGCATGCTCTTTTAATCATTCTTATAGATAAACGAACTCAGACTCGAATTTAGGTCTTAGAGAAATTCACTCACCACACACTTCTATGATACTGATCTCCGCTTGAACAATAAACAACCATCTAGACACCAATAAATGATGACGTAATCTGTGGTTTGATGCGAATTAGAGAAGCTTTCATGCCGTCTCCATGATTCCACTGAGACAACGTGATAAGCCTATTAAGATAGATATTTATCCGACAATTTGGGCGTGACAGATATACCTGGTCTTATAGCAGCTAATTATACTGAGGGTTTAGATTCAGAAAATGAATTCATAAGAGCAGAAGAATAAAATATATTATTCGTAAACTAAGCCTATTTTAAGATGGCGGCTTGCTTTTTTTTTAAATTTCTGTCTTAACTGATATTATGCTGATACTGAAGCTATTTCCAGATATAGTATTATTAATGTACACGTTAGATGTATTTCTCGACAGACGTTACGTTAATGTTGAAGGTATTTCCAGAACAAGTATTATGTTGATGTTGAAAGTATTTCCAGAACAAATAGTATGTTGATGTTGAAGGTATTTCTAGATAAGGTATTTCAAGGTTGGAAATATTCAATTTATTGAAAACTTAAAGTTGAATGTAATGTTACTAATCTAAACCTAGATAGTTTACATTGTTTCTGGTGGAATAGCTTTTTTTCTTGGTATTAGAATATCATATATTTATCTTCTAGCGCGACTCACTTGCAAGCTTTCCTGTAATGTATGAAAATTATAATCCGATTAAATACAGATCTACAAAGTGCAGGCTAAAGTTACCTCACATTGGAATTCCCTGTATCTCTTTGAAAACATGTTGGTCAAATTCCACAAATGAATTATGGCCTGTACAAATTAATTTACTCTGAAACAGTTGCAATTTTGAGAGTGAAACAACTTCAGAAAGTTTTGTGTCTACTGATGCTGAGATCTAATTACTTGAATTATTAAACAACCTTGAAGTTGTTGATGGAAGATTCTTTTTAATTTTATCAAGAGGCTTTGGTTTGATTGGAATTTCGCACAAAGCTACACGAGGACTATACGCGCTAGCCGTCACTAATTTAGCAGTGATAGACTAAAGGAAAGGCAGCTAGTCAACACCACCCATCGCCGATTATTGGGCTACTCTTTTACTAACAAATAGTGAGATTCACCATAATGACATAATGCTCCCACGGTTGAAAGGGCGAGCATGTTCGGTGACGGGGATCCGAACCCACGACCCTCAGATTGCGAGTCGAGCGCCTTAACCACCAGACCATGCTAGGCCTTTAACAATAGGAAGACTAGCGTAAAGATTACTGACATCAAATGATTATACTTTTGTAGCTTCAAAGCGTTTAATTGTCTCTTCACATTCAATGGAATTACCTATTATTATATATGGATTGATTTGGGTTCTCTTTTTGATAACCCTAGTGTTTATGATGTTCAGTGCTTTAAGATTTCTGGCTGATGTGGAACGTCCACACATACTGTGTAATCTTAACCTTCAACCATGTAAAGCTACCACTCAATTAGTTTTGGCCTGTAATCCAGTCAGTCTAACACCCAACAAAAATTCGATATTCCCTCTGAACAGAGGGTATTTTGTTGTTCACGTATGGGCTTCACTAACAGAACTAGGCTGCATATTCCCAGGGTCAATATGAACCTTGGAAATGCTTACCCCCCATGAGCTTTTCATATAATCCTCGTGCCACATCTAATCATGACGTATTGGGTTATATACGTGGCTTTTGTGGCCTGTTGTTGTTGTTACTTCATAAACGAAACGGTATTCACTCCGATATTGTCGCTTATCGAATGAGTGTAAAACAACGGACTAAACGCGTTACGCTCAGCAAGGGTCCCGTCTTCAGCCTTCTGTGTTGGAACTATTGTCTAGATGAGGCTTGGCGTCAGAACAAAGTAGATATTAGACCCCCTGTCATACATGTTACATTAGTTACTAATAAAACCGGTGAAGGTGGTTGGTAAGAACGGCGTGATATTAGCTTCGATGCTGTACGAGGGATTTCCAAAGCACATGTTTGTATATCGAAACGAAACATACAGGGTTATTCATGATTTTGTACCATGGGCAATACGGAATAACTTTTATGTAGCTGTAATGCTTTAGCTAAGCTAAGAATTGCAGAATTAATCCCATCGTTGGTCATAGTTTAACACTGGCGCCAATTAATCTATGACGTTTTGGTTCTTACATTAATTTGTTTCAAGATTTTCTGAAATTGAAAGCTAACTTTACATTAGATAAGAAGTTATAGACGATCTTGTACAATTCAACCATGTACAAGGAGTTATTTTGCTGTGATATAGCCTATACGTCATAGAAATAGCCTATACATCATGATATAGCCTATACGTCAGAGAAATAGGTGACAAACAAATGTTTGTCTATCTTCAGCCATTTATTTTTCAATTCAAGGAAGTAAAAATAAAATAACTAAATAAATTGTAATTATTTGGTAATCTGAATTCTTTATATGGCTCTCTCAGGTTTTACATTTTCCGACAAATGGATACATATCTTTCTCTCTGTCTTTTTTTCCCCACGAACTCTGTTAAGCCTCGTTTGGATTTGGTTAGGCTTGAGGTAGTTTAAATTAAACCGTCAAATTATCATTTGGTTTAATAACTTATAGGTAAAATACAGAAGAAAACCAAAAAACATTTGTGGGATAAATTGCAAAATTGACGGTATTTTTATGTACATTTTTGTGCGATTCACACGTTATTATGGACCATGTAAGCCATGGACTCACTAGTACTTTAGCACATAAATAGTTTGGAAAAATTGGTTTTAAAACTGATGGATCTAGGGTTAACAATTACTGTCTGATACTTTTTCAATGCAGTTGGTCCATACATGTGTTTTGGCTGGATTCACTTTTCATGGCCTTTCTTTTAAGACTTCATGAAAATGGTCATTGTCTTTGACGAAGCCTGGAGGTTATGGATTCACAATTGACATTTCTGTTTAAAACTTACAAGAAGATGATTACAATCTGTGATGAAATAAAGTTTCAAATGTCATCAACCACTTACTTCCTACCCTGGAAGGTAAACTGTTAGCTTTATTTTCAGGACTATAAGGTCGCTTTTAAGAATCATTCAGAAATTGTTCTGTTGACTTGAAATATCTGAAGAATTTGTTAATTTTTCTAATACCAATAACCACCACAAGAAAACAGATGTAGTTTATATATTCTGACATAATTTCTACCAAAACTGTACTGTAACATATTCATTTTATACAACTTCCGCAGTTACAGTATTTATATTCAAAATTGTCATACACCATAGTCGTTACAGCGAATAATTTATGTTAATATTAACTGTGAGTGAACTTTTCATCATCAAAACCGTAAAGTGATGGTGAATTCCGTAGTGCAGAAGTGTTGTCGCTTGTACTGTAGTGTAATTAAGCCTTCTTTCTCATTCAGAACGTGACTTAACGGTCACAGTGTACAAATGTTATAACTTATACACATACAGTGCGTTCTAAACTACGCACGAGTGATACTGGTGAAATAACTACTCGTTCGAAAATAGTCCGTGTGTGTGTTTCGTACGCTAACCGCCACGCTAATTTTCTCACAATCCACACGAAGTGGGTAGGCAGTTTCATATGTTTGAAGCACGTGGTTGCCTTTGTAAACATGGCTGACAATTCACAAACAAACAAACAAACAAATCTGTGATTGTATTTTATTAAATATTGTATGAATAAGTCTATATTTTAACGTATTGTATATTTTGTAATACAATTTTTATGGAAACTTTCGGTTATATTTTTTAATCAAAACTTTTATATTTTATAAAGTATAATTTTCAATATCCATGTTTTGTTCTTTATTAACAATTATGGGGAAGATTTGTGACAGTTTCATATTAAACGTTTTAGGAAATAAAATTGTCAATGAAGTAAAAACCTTATTATATTATATTCTTATGAAGTGAAGCTTGAAACAATTCATTTGCTTCACTTTATTGTACAATGAAAGTTGTGCGTTAGGAAATCAAATTTCCTAGGTGTTGTTTCTATAGACTCTTTCGTGCCAACATAAGATTCCAGTTCCATATTAAGTTATTCAACTGTCATGTCTATCATGGTTTGCTTCTATCAAGTCCTCAATGTCATAATCAAAACGTTAATTATACAGTAGACATGTAGCAATAACACACAAGAGGATGAAATAACTTCGGTTCATATCCAGCGGTTTTAATCTTATAAAACGTCCCTTGAAAAGCAAATGCTCTGTCTACACTAACACGTGTTGCCGACAGTGTAGTGTTAAGGTTTACGTGATTCCTTGAGAGATGACCACCATTTTTAATAGTGACCATTAGGAACTGATCAAGAAGGTATACTGGGTCATCATTGAGATTTGTATCACCTGGAAAAACTTCGATGACAGACAAGTAGTATTTCCAGTAATAGATCACTGTCAGAGTCTTCCATTAACTTACAAACGAAATTAATATATATATATAAAATATATATACTAAAAATTGTTTTATTTCTCTTAAATTATTTTCTGAATATTTCATGGGAAATTATTTTAAGATGGAACATATTTCAATACATACCTGAATGACTCAAAATTGCCTAGCAACCATACAAGTTATAAGACCAAGTGACTGGTTTCTAGCCACAATAGAATTTCGGCCAGAATGATTCAAAATTGCCTAGCAACCATACAAGTTATAAGAGCAAGTGACTGGTTTCTAGCCACAATAGAATTCCGGCCAGAATGATTCAAAATTGCCTAGCAACCATACAAGTTATAACAGCAAGTGACTGGTTTCTAGCCACAATAGAATTCCGGCCAGAATGATTCAAAATTGCCTAGCAACCATACAAGTTATAAGAGCAAGTGACTGGTTTCTAGCCACGACAGAATTCCGGCCAGCAACTAAGATATCTTAAGCAGTATGTGCTTTAATAATGACTCAAACGTATTCTTCATCATTCTGAAATGGCTTTTGAAAGTGATATAACCGATATGACTTACAACGTCTTCTGTATAGTGCCGGACACATACTCGAGCCGGACACATACACATAGTAGCATTTTATTGATATAACCGATATGACTTACAACGTCTTCTGTATAGTGCCGGACACATACACATAGTAGCATTTTATTGATATAACCGATATGACTTACAACGTCTTCTGTATAGTGCCGGACACATACACATAGTAGCATTTTTAAGCAATCAACTCCAAATTCTACATTACTGAATTACAAGTGCTACTCTTCTCGATTATAAAATGAATTGTGAAACCAAGTTTACCTTAACGACAATAATGTTATTTCTAGTAGAGGAGTCACAGAAGGAAGTTAGTACTACTTTGATTCAGTTTCAATGAAGAAGTATGTGCAAATGTTACATTTTAAGTGCTCAAGCACTGATTTCAATTAGGAAATTATATATGAAGTTAACAAAATTGTTTCCCTTGATCTTTGCTATGCTTTCTTTCCAAATATCAAATATTTAGCCACCTACAACACTGTTAGTGTGAAGTTCCAGGAAATTATATATGAAGTTAACAAAAATGTTTCCCTTGATCTTTGCTATGCTTTCTTTCCAAATATCAAATACTTAGCCACCTACAACACTGTTAGTGTGAAGTTCCAAATGGGACATCTAGCTCCTTCTGCCATTCCTGCTCTAAATGGCTTCCTTTATTTGGCCTTTGTTTAACATATAAAAGCTTATGGAAAGACGGTAGGTATCACACATTTCTATGGTACATACAGAAAGTACACAAGCTAACCAATCAACGTCAGAGTCTTGGACTCAGTCACCCAACACAAACAGCTTGGAGGACTTCGATTTCATTAATGGGCTGAATGTACGTTTTCAAGCGACCCTCCGGCCATGTATATATATATATATAATAGTTTTGGGGCGAACCAGTGCATGAGCGATATCCACAGCACGTGACTATGTGTACCCGATAGAAGCTGGATGATTTTCATGATTTTCCCATAGCTTCAATATACGCATTTTGCCTGGCGCGTGAGAATTCGCGCATTGCCAGATACTGTTAATCTCGTGATCCGTTAATGGCTGTAGCTTCTAGATTTTGATTAAGTGCTTTAACTGTTTGCATTACCAGATATCGGCTTCCCGAAAACGAATCTTGGAGGCAAAGGCAAAGCTGCCCAAACCAGTGGGTGGCGTGAATTAAAAAAATTCAAGTTTCTGAATTTCTAGTTTGTTTGTTTTTAATTATCTCAATTTCACTACACATGTTTATCCGTTTATCTAATTAATATTCAATTTTTTGAGGTTAAAAGTGATAACTCTTCAAACAGATGTATATTTAAAGTTCTGCTTTCTTCGTATTATCCATTTAGATCTTAAAATGAATTCGCTGTTCGAGATATTTGATGAAGGTACGGAGCCCACTTAGTGCCACAAGTTTTGGATTTTTACCAAAATAATTTATTTTAACGTTAGATATTTATATGACATATTTCTTGATAGTCATTTCTTTTATCTTTCACCCAACATCAGTAATATTCGGCACGTTCCAAGAACCGTTTAACAAATATTTAGATGAAGTTAACAGCCTTGGAAACTTTTTGATTTCGTACTTTGTTCTATTTTAAATTGTTGCTCTCGTTCATTTCCAAATATACAATAAGTGACTACACACTCCAAACGAGAACTTTAAAAACCTTTGTTCACTGAAAGGTAGAGTGATTATAGAATATTTAGAACTGGAATTTTCAGCCTGTAAGGCATCTTCATGAGCAAGTGGGCTAGTCAGAATAAGGGATAGTCGTCCCCAATGTCGCACTACTGAACAGAGTGAAGGCAGCCAGCCAGCTACATCTGCCGCCACAACTGTCTTTTTGAACGAAATAACGGGATTAACTGTGCCTTTTGGTAAAGTGTTCTGAGCTTAAATTACGTAATGTGCCATCGGCGTCAAGTCTCGAACCTTAGACTCTTCCATCCGCAGCACGAAACACAAATAACTAGGCCATGTATGGCCTTAATATTTAGAAATGTTTTATCTAACAATTTGATTTCCCGTACGATTACAAATTGGACAATCTTTTTTCTTTCTTTTTCCTCACTAATATTAAAAGTGAAAAATACAAATCACACATTAATCATTTCCTATGATAAATAAAAAAATGTAGATACTTTTTCTCTTACAAATGTGGCAACGGATCTTACTTTATGCAACATGCATGTACACAAACTTAGGCAGCAAGTCTAACGTCGACATGGAGATAGTTATAGAAATCGTCGTTCAAAACACTAACGTGTGTTATAGTTGTTGACAATACAATGCTTGATTATATTTTTGTCAAATTTTAGGGGTTCTTGGTAACCTTACCATTTCCTCCTCGTTGTTGTTCTCTAAAATAACCGCAGTTTTTCTCCATATTATCATTTTCTAAGGTGTAGTAGGATAACATAGGCTGTTTCTCCTCGTTGTTGGTTTTTGAAGATTACTTAACAACCTCAGTCGTATCTATTTGTTGTTGTTCACTGAAGCTCAAGTGATAGTAATATTGGATATTTATTTTCGTTATTGTTCTCTCAGATTTATAATTGATAGCATCAGCTGTTTCTCCTTATTGTTGTTCTCTTAGGTTAAACTGATTACATCAGCTCTTTCTCCTTGTTGTTGTTCTCTTAGGTTTAACTGATTACATCAGCTCTTTCTCCTTGTTGTTGTTCTCTAAATTTTAGTTTTTAGCATCAGCTTTTCCTCCTAGTTGTTCTCTTAGGTTTAATTGATATTCTGAGCTGTTTTCCTTTTTCTCTTATTAGGTTTAATAGGTAATATTAGGTGTTTTTCCTTTTTGTTTTCTTAGATTTAATTGGAAATATTATCTGTTTTTCCTTTTTTGTTGTTAGGTTTAATTGAAAATATTAGGTATTTCTCCTTGTTTTCTTAGTTTTAATAAATAATATTAGGTATTTTTCCTTGTTGTTTTCTTAGTTTTAATAAATAATATTAAGAGTTTTTCCTTTTTGTTTTCTTAGGTTTGATAGATAATATTTGGGTTTTTTCCTTGTTGTTTTCTAAGGTTTAATTAGTGACTATGGCTTGTTTTTTCGCCGTTGTTGGTCTCTAATGTTTAATTGGTGACTATGGATTGTTTTTTTTGCCATTGTTGGTCTCTAATGTTTAATTGACGACCTTGGCTGTTTTTTTTTTGTCGTTATTGTTTTTGTCTAAGGCTTATTTGATGAATATATATGTTTTTTCCGTTGTTGTTGTTGTTCTCTTACGTTTAATTGATAACATCAACGTTTTCTCCTTGTTATTATTCTCAAATGTTTAATTGGTAACTTGACTGTATTTTTTTTAGTTTTTGTTGTTCTCTGAGACTTATATTTGAATTCAAGTATCTTTGCATATTTTCAATTATTTTAAACAAAACCAGAGTATTTTATAATTATGTTGCGTATGATGTCTTTCCCCCACCGTTTCCAGCCAATATTTACGCGTCGTTGGACATTATTTAATAGCATACACAGTACGTATCAGTAACAGAGATTGTCACCTTTACATTGAGTTAATGAAGTTGATATACGTGATCATTCCCAGCTCTTTACGCCTGGTCTAATGTCCATTAGAAACCTTATATTCAAGGGCAACAATGTAAGTAATGGACGTTTGGATGCCTTCAATTGGCCTATTGATTTTTTTCCTATAACACATTTATATGACTATCAAGAACGTCAGTTCCCTAATTTGGGGCCTATTGAGAAACGCCCCATGTAACAGTGTGTAATGTTGCGATTCCCGGAGCGACTCCCACAGAAGCAGGGGGAAAAGGGGGAGTTGGACATCTAGGTTTACTAAGAATCTTTCGATAGAGGAGGGTAGGGGTATCGATTCTCTCTCTGTGGACTAGTGAAGTGTACGAGTACTTCCTTCCGTAGCTCTTCCGTCAACAAAATGAGAAAATCGACAAGCACCACTGTGTAGTAGAACTTTGTTAATCTGACGGCTCCCTTGATGCTGCTGATGTGCTGCGAGAGGTTAGAGGAGCAGTGCCTGCATTGCTCTTAATGTATTTTCCGTGTTCAGCCTCTACTCCTGACACGTGTAGGCAGAAGCCAATACACAGCACGCCGCATGTCCAACCGCTCGTTTGATTCGGTACACGAATTTCTACTAGAACGGGAAAGCTGGGTGCATTAATGGGGCTGGATCTGCTCCAGTTTTTTACGGACTTGTAGTAAGTCTTGTTGAAGATAATTTTAGAGAAGTGCTGACACATGTCTCGTCTTGCTAACGAAAGACCCTTGGTGTTAACGAGCTACCGTTACGTGGATGTAATCTCTGCAGGCTGTCTTCGTCGGACATTATGTTCCTACGTGATTTACACAGTTAAGACTATGTTTTTTGTTGTCGCTTTCTCTTAGTGAAACATGTCAACTTGGCAGGAATTATGAACAAAATACAGCCCTCTCTAACAATCTTTGAGGACGAGGTAGTGGAAACTTCAATAGAAAAAACAAACTAACCTAAGTTTTATACAGACACTCTTGCCATGTAACAGCGGCATTACAGTAAATAAAACCATTCGAACATTTTTTCAAGTATCGTTAAAATGATTGCTTATAACTTTTATCTAGTTATATACTTGGCAGAAAGTTAATGAGCTTTTTTTTTTTAAATAAAATGCCGCGGCTTCAGTTCACGAGACCCACGTAACGACTATACTAATAGGGGGTACTAAATGAAGATATAAATACTCAAATTTTGAAAAGATTAGAAGTTTAGGAAAGCACATAAAGACACGATCGACTTAAAAATAAGAACTCCTTCTGTTTCAGTTCCACTTTAAACACTAAGAAGATAAACAAACAAACCAGTTAAGTGCACAAGCTTCTGTTTAAAATATGACGTAATTTTGGAAAACACAACTCAAGGGTAATTAACAGTTTCGTAAAACAATCTTCAGATAACTTATTACTCCTGCTCATTCTGTTGCTATAAAATAATATAGAAATAATAACTTTATTATTGTGTTTTAAAACATTATAGAAATAATTACCTTATTAGTGTGTTTTAAAAAATATAAAAATAATAACGTTATTAGTGTCTTTTAAAACAATATAGAAATAATAACGTTATTAATGTGTTTTAAAACAATAAAGAAATAATAACGTTATCAATATGTTTCAGCTGATTCAATATTGAGAACGTAAAGTTAAATAGTTTACAGTTTTGGAGATTAATAAACTACATATTGATACTTTTTTTTGGGGGGGGGGAGGTTTCTTTGGCTAATTTACGTTCGACATTGAATTAAACCTTATAGTGTAATAGAAAAAATAACGATACTTTTTTCCAGTTTTAGCTCTTTACCTTATTTTCTACGTTAGGATGCAGAAAGTGTTACAGTTATGATAAAACGTACGTGCATGAAATGCTATATAAATGTTTGTCATTACTAAACACACAGAAAACAAAAGAAGAGTGAAGCCATTAGTATTCTACAAGGTGATCCAAAGAGAGATACCTCGCTGATTTCTTAAAGGAAGAACCTTGTAGTACCGAAATAGAACACTCGGTATGGTACAATGTCAGTCAGAACACCTGAATTTTAATCATGCCAGTTTTAAGCTTCCATATGTATTCCAGCAACTATGAAATAAGGTTATTCAAAAGGTTAAAGCTAACATACGAAAACAGCTAAAAGTTGAAATGTTTACATATAAGGCCTACTACAGTGTTTCCTGTTTAAGATGGAATGTTTACATATAAGGCCTACTACAGTGTTTCCTGTTTAAGATGGAATGTTCACATATAAGGCCCAGTTCAGTTTCTCTTTCTTACCTGGAATTTTGACACTTAATGTACATTTCATTTTACTTTTTCAGTTGGAAAGTTGATATTCAAGGCACATTTCAGTTTTACTTTTTTTTGTTTTGAAACGTAGACATTGAATACAAAGTTCAGTCTTTTCTGGTTCATTTCGTTTAAAAGTTAAACACGTGTTTCTAAACCAATAATGATCTTTCACAATATGTCACTAAACGGTATAAACGGTGTTTACAGTGAGAATTGATGACGATGTAGTATAAACAAAATTTTTATGTCTTATACAGTGTATTTCTATAGTAAGTCATTACACTCTTGTTTGGCAATATACCTGAATCATAATTAAAATACAAAAATTATACTAAGCGAAAAGCCTTATCTGTATCTGTGTACTGCGAATAAAATCTGGTTAGAATTCTGTTATACACACACACTTAGGGTGGTTAGGATAGCTCGATTCGTAATCTGCGGGTCGCAGGTTCGAATCCTCGTCATTGAATATGCTCATAGGGACGTTATAAAGTTACGGTCAAACCCACTATTTGTTGGTAAAGGAGTAGCCCAAGAGTTGGCGGTGGGTAGTGTTGATTAGCTGCCTTCCGTCTGGTCTATCACTGGTAAATTAGCACATTAGTTAGCACATTCCCCGGCATTTCTTTTTAAGAAGTGAAATCTTTCTTTACAGTGATTCGTTTCTTCATTAAAATTAAATCACTGTTTAACTGTTGTTTTTGTAAGGATTGAAATATATATGCATAACGTTTTTGTTGTTGCTGTTTATATCGTATTAAACAAATTATTTGTTTCCCATTCTTTCTGTTTTCTGAACAAACAAAGCTAAACTACTGTTTATTGCAACTACGAAAATACCATCACAAATGTTAAGCCTAATGGTTTCTAATGCTTTGCCAGCTTTCGGCGTTTTAACGCTAACTTTTAAAGTATTATACTTTATATATAAAAAACTTTTTAGAGAATCTTTTGTCTCTCATAATCCAGTCGAACTGACGAGTTCTTGTATTCAACAAAATTGCTCGTGGGCAGCGACTTGTGTGAGAAAAAATAAAGATAGATTCGAAGTGCTATATTTACACCTCTCTGATTTATAATTCGCATTAGATAAATTAAGATGAATTTTGAAAAAAAAAGCAAAATAAAAGCAACAAATGTAATAAATTTCCTTAAAGGCTGCAAAATAGTTTATTTACAAAACGGATTCAGAAATTTAGAGGATGGAGTGAAGTGAAAATGGCATTTTCTTTAACTCTGAACATTAAACTTAAAACGGGTGAAACATCATTGATTTCCCATCCTTAGACCGCCAATCTATTCATAATGAGCATTTGACGACAAAAACACCCAACAAAGATTTAAGACTGATGTATTTTGAAAACGTTCCGGAGCACAGTGAATGTTTTCTTCAACAGGTATTTGTGTGATTTTTTACATCATAGCTAAATATCCTTGCACTCAGGACGGAATATTGTAGTCTTGTAACGAAAGATTCAGAGTTTTTGACAAAAGAAGAAGCTTTTGATAAAAGGAGCAAATACCCAAACCAGGAATTTTTCGAGATAATAAAGGTAAGTTTTATAAGCAGAAACTGTAGGACGTAAATAACATTTGGTTTGTGGATTTTTGTTAGGCCTTATACTGGTTGTGTGATCTGAAGATCGTAAGAAATTTAAAATTCATTGGAAAGTTTGTCAAATTTGCTAAATCAGTATCTAATTTCATAAAGTGAGCTGAATCATTTAAAATAATCCTTATGTCATTGAGGGAGGTATTTACAAAGAGCCATGACAACAACAACAACACAACTCCCCTTTTAATAGAACAATGTTTTGATCATTTTTAGAGGTATTTACAGGTAGCCATGACAACAACAGAATTGTCTTTTAATAAAACAAAGAATGATCATTTTTAGAGGAATATACAGGTAGCCATGACAACAGTAGAACTGCCTTTTAATAAAACAATGTTTTGGTTATTTTTTGGAGATCGTAACGCTTTTAATTCTTCGGGTTTTAAGTTGGGTATTAACACTTGCGGTCGATCAATGAGTGACTTTCTTGAAATAAAACAAAAAATCTGTGAAATAGTTTCAGGGCAGGATAATTGTTTAGAAGGTAAGAGAAAAGCACTTTCGATAATTTGAGATGGTGGTTGTCATGGGTCTCTGTAAATGCCACAGTGACATCAACCCGTTAAGTATGTGTATAAGGACAAGCACAGGCCAAAGATAATTTATTGGAGACAACATAAGCACTTATTGGACATGTTGAAAAGTAGGAAAATACTATATACTCTTGTATTATTGAGGCTTACTCTAACTTAACAAGCTTAGTTTTGAATTTTGAATCCACGGAAAAAATGTCTCGTGAAATGTAAAGTGCAAGAAAATTGTACCATTGTTTCCCAAAGGGAAAACAAGATAAAACAAAAACTCTAGCGAAATTGTATTTTTATGATTTTTACGTAGTAAATATATATAACTTTATGTTACTGGTGTTATTGTTATCGGTAACATTATTATCAGTGCTATTATTCCTTACATTGTATTATTACTGGATACTTTAAACTGCTATTTACCTGGGTATACTTTTTAGGTAACGAAACGAAAATCTTTAAACATTTTTTTTTCCATGCTTAAAGTCAAAAGTAGCCGTGTTTCATATATGTAGTGTTCGTCTACGTTTACTTATGTATATATCGTCTATTCTCTTAGGCCTAGTTGTGTAAGCATTTTGATAAAAAGAAATATGTCATAGGTCAAACCACTAAGGAATATAT
>NW_013666644.1:228266-231243 GCF_000517525.1 Limulus polyphemus | reverse complement strand
ATGTGCGGTTAAAGACATTAAGGATCAATAAAACTCTACTTAGGATCCTGCACGGATGTTCTTGAGTCAATGTAAGCACATGTGTTAGAGCATACTCTATTACAAGGATAGCTATAATAAAATTTGTGTCTGTTGAGGTGGGTGTTTTAAGGCTACTATGAACTACGTAGCTCCCAATATTGGTATCGTGACGGTAGGAAATTATGGGGGGGGGGGGGGAGTTCTTGTAAAAATATGTTTAGTGGTACTAGATTTATTTAGAATGTGAAAATTGTTTAGATTAATATATTTAACTTGTTTGTTGTGTGTTTGGTATGTGAGGGTAAGGGGCGGCCTGGTACAGGAGTTCGTTTCCGTGAGAGATGAAGAGGAGTTGTGGTCTTGATTTACAACATAGTTGCGAGCTTTTTTCAGAATGTTTTTGGGGGGTAGTCACGATCATGAAAAACATTATTCTAATTCTGTTGAGCGGACATTGAAATCATCAGGTTCACAACACGGTTTCTGTAGTCTAATGAACTGGGATTCTGGGATGTTATATCTCATATATGTGGGGTGGTTAGAATGAAAGTGCAAATAGTTGTGGGTGTCTGTAGGTTTATAACGAACACTGGTTGTTATTTTATCAGAAGATATAGAAAGAGGAATATCCAAGAATGGTAGTGATGAATCAGAAATGTCATGCGTGTAAGACAATGAAGGATGGAAGTTACTTACATAATGAATAAACGTTTCTAGCTCGGGCAAGGTGCCCGTGAAGATTCCAGCAACGTCATCGATATATATCTCTTGTAAAGTAGGGGTAAGGGACCATCATACTGTGTAAACATGTGTTCTTCGATATATCTCTTGTAGGGGTAAGGGACCATCATACTATGTAAACATGTGTTCTTCGATATATCTCTTGTAGGGGTAAGGGACCATCATACTATGTAAACATGTGTTCTACGATATATCTCTTGTAGGGGTAAGGGGTAAGGGACCATCATACTATGTAAACATGTGTTCTACGATATATCTCTTGTAGGGGTAAGGGACCATCATACTGTGTAAACATGTGTTCTACGATATATCTCTTGTAGGGGTAAGGGACCATCATACTGTGTAAACATGTGTTCTTCGATATGTCCAACAAAAAGGTTTGTAAAATTGGGGACTATTTTAGTTCCGATAGCTCTGCCGCTAACCTGTTCATAGAATTCATTGTTAAAATAGAACCCACTGCATTTTAAAACTAGTTCTGCTAAACGGATCAAAGTATTAGTGGGGATGTGGGGGGTGAAGTTCATTACGTTTATCAAAAATTGTCTTAAGGTAATTAAACTCTCCTGTTGCGGTATTACGATGTATAATTATTTGATGTCCATAGTAAATAAAAGGACCGGGTCTGGTTTGGGGATAAAGGTAACTGTGTTGAAGGGCATGATAAGTGTCCTTAATATAAGTGGGGAGTGAGTAGACTAGGGGAGCCATTACGGAATCTAAATAACTGGAGATAAGTTCAGTTGGTGCAGTACAGGTAGAAACAATGGGTCTATCAGGATTGTTGGGTTTATGAATTTTAGGCACTAAATAGAAAACACCAGTTCTAGAGTCAGAAATAGATAACATTAAATTTCTGAAATGACTTAGTACATATTTCTAACCTTTTACATTCAGTTAACAAGGGTGCAGTACTACAAGTAAAACACTATTTCAGTCATTACAACACTTCTAATCTGCCTATAATGTAAGAAGGCGTATTTTACGTTTTTAGGGACAACGAAATTGCCAAAAGGTAAATTTTCAAGCGATTTATTAGACCGCTTATTAGATTTCCAGTTTATTGGTCAAACTTTCTTTCAGAGCCGACATTCTCTGGTGGTTAGGGCGCTAGACTTGTCTCCTGTGTGTCGTGGGTTCGAATCCAGTTAAGAGTGGAGACATTATAATGTTGTGGTCAATTCTATTTTTTTTGGTAAAATAGTTGTAGCTCAAGAGTTGGCGGTGGGTGGTGTTGACCAGCTACCTTAAATCTAGTCTATTACTTCTAAATTAGGGACGCTAGCGCAGATACCTCGAGTAGTTTGCGCGAAATTCTATAAACAAGCAAACAAATAGTCATAATTCTTCAGGATTTTCTTCCATTCCACCATACCTAAGTGTTTATGCGTCTACATAACCACGTTTTAGCTTACTGACCACTCATTTGTTTATTTATTTTATATGAAATTAATGTGTTCACCTTTCCGTCAAATTTCATGACTTTATTCGTTACAAATGTAATTTCCTCCAGTACGTTTGCTGTCAAAGGCATATTTTACAAGATATTTTTGACTCTCCACCTATCGGTCACTATTCTCTGTATCTTATGACTTCTCCACTTATCTATCCCTCTTTTAATTTTACAAACATTTTATTTTAGTCTCTTTGTCTACACATCTTCTTACAAGTATTCTTATTCCGTAGTATGGAATTAATTTAATCATTTATATCATAAAGGTTGAAAACATGTTCTTCTCTGAACAACTGGTACTCCTCCAGTTCCGTCTGTGTCCATCAAAACGTACAATTATGTCTACACCCAGATTTTGCAACACTGTTATACTTAGTAGCTCAGTGTGCTACCATAGTAACAAGATGGTAGTTCAGTTCCCGAAAATAAAACCGCCCTTTCCACAACGAAGCTCGAGTAACGCATGCCAGTCCGAGTGGAAGAGGTCACTAGCACCCGAACACCTGTTGGCTATTTCCAAAAAGATGTTGTGTAATTTAACATATTGAGTACAAATGTGCAACTAACTTTATTATGACCATCTTTGAAGTATACATTAGAGCTACTTTAGAATACGGAAACATGATAACGTGTAATATGTGCAACAAGTTATACTCTACCTTAGAAGTTCTCCCATATAGAGCTATTCGAACAGTTATGACCATCTTTGAAGTATACATTAGACCTACTTTAGAATACGGAAACATGATAACGTGTAATATG
>NW_013666644.1:226820-227613 GCF_000517525.1 Limulus polyphemus | reverse complement strand
TATAATATGTGCAACAAGTTATACTCTACCTTAGAAGTTCTCCCATATAGAGCTATTCGAACAGTTATGACCATCTTTGAAGTATACATTAGACCTACTTTAGAATACGGAAACATGATAACGTGTAATATGTGCAACAAGTTATACTCTACCTTAGAAGTTCTCCCATATAGAGCTATTCGAACAGTTATGAGGTTATTCCTATACACGCCATCATATCTCGGACTTATTAAACAAAATTCCGAAAACTAAACCAAGGATAATTAGCTTTGCAAAAAATACTACCATACAGCTAGTAACCGAAACACACTAACCATGCAATTACCCGCTCTATCAGCAACCCTAACATCATGGCGCTATCAACTGTCTCTTTATAACCTACGTAACCAGTAGTGTTGTAATCATATAGGTTCCTCTCTTTCCATTTCAGTGCCACAGTTCAGGCACTACCCGGATAAAAGTTTCGGCGTCCGGGTAGTAAAAGTGGGTTTTTCTCGGGGTACTCCCGCCTTCCTCTCACATCATTATGGGTATCGGATCTACAGATCCCTACCCGTTGGGTTTGTTTGTACACTGCTCTCCAGTTACGTATAAATAAAAGACTTACTTTACTCCCTGGTCGTCTATGGTTTTCCGTCGATTTTTGCTTGCTGTAGCCTTTTCATCTGAAAGACTTACTTTACTCCCTGGTCGTCTATGGTTTTCCGTCGATTTTTGCTTGCTGTAGCCTTTTCATCTAAAAGACTTACTTTACTCCCTGGTCATCTATGGTTTTCGTCTATGGTTTTCCGTT
>NW_013666644.1:215679-226713 GCF_000517525.1 Limulus polyphemus | reverse complement strand
CTTACTTTACTCCCTGGTCGTCTATGGTTTTCCGTCGATTTTTGCTTGCTGTAGCCTTTTCGTCTAAAAGACTTACTTTACTCCCTGGTCGTCTATGGTTTTCCGTCGATTTTTGCTTGCTGTAGCCTTTTCATCTTTCATTTCTTCCATACACAACCCAGATTTTGATTGCACATGCCCTTTACATGAGCCCATAAACCAAAAAATTCTGGATACGTGTGTGTATGTATACATGTGTGTGTGTATATATGTATGTGTATCTTTTTTCTTCTCGCGTCTACCCACTCCACCTCCCCCACGTATGGGGTGAGGAGAAATTTATTTCTCACCACTCCGGTGTCCAGAACCTCGAACTCCAGGTTCGAGTCTCTGGTTTAACAATAAATTACTACCATGTTCTTAGCAAAGCAAAGCTACAAAATGGGCTGTATGTGTGTTTTGTTCACCACGATAATCGAAACCCGATTTTTAGCGTTATTAAATCTCAGAGTTGCTGCTGAACTACTGGGGGGGGGGGTCAAACTATAGGTAAAGTTTGTTTGCTTTGAAGAAAATTAACACAAAGATGTATTTAGTAGTGCAGCACAATTTAAAATGGAATTTAGTCTTACAACCAGTGGCGGTAGGAAAAATATCAGCATCAAAACAAACGAGAATTCAAGAATCTTTATGAATATCATTATTTAAATCCTCAACATCGTTGCAGTGTGCATTTGGATAAGATATTCATTGAGAAGGCATGAAACTACTGTTAGAGAAAAGGCTGTAATCTGCTTCTTACTTGGTTTTTGATTGGGTGACAGTAATGGAGGCACGTGACCAACTATATAGTGATGTATATTTATTCTGAACAGTAAAAATCATGTGTTCTAAAATAACAGACTTAAAAGAAGGCGGCTAGTCAACAGCGCCCACCAAAAACTTTCGAGATGCTCTAGTAGCATAGTGAGATTTTTCCGTCACCCTTATTACGCACCCTTGGCCCTAAGATGCGAAGCATGATTTTGAGGCAATAAGACGCAAACCTTGGACCTTAGTATCCATAGTCCCGCACGATAACCATTCGCACACGTCCAGTCCGGATAATATATGATAAACAGTGGAAGAATATATAGCAATTTAAACATCAAATTCTGATATGCGAAGGCTAGTTGATTCCAGCTAGAACAACAACAAATAAAAAAAGAAGAAGAAAAAAACTTGCGCTAGAGAACTCAATGAGATAACCGGCCAGGGATCAAACCCCCTTATTTTAGAGTTATAAACGTTTAGATCTATCTTGAGCCACCGTTTTATCATCTTTATTTTTATATCTGCGTTGTCAATAGTTGCATCATAAAGGTTGCAACAAAAACTAGACGCAGAACAATAGGTATTGGTAGTTGGCTATACTACCCCCCCCTCCTCCCCCTACTTATAGCTATTGATGAATGTAAGTGGAAACTCAATGTCATGCGGTGTTTAAAAATTGTATCACGTAGTTGATTTTAATTGGGCTAAAAAGAAACAATCCTATTTCTAAACACGAAAGACTCGTTTAAAATGTCCACTAATGCTTCTGAGCCACAACTGTCTCTACTTATTTGAATCTATTTACAACCTTCTGATATGACTATTTGTTTCCATTTCACTTATCGTCGGCAGGCGTTTTTTTTTTTTAAGTGACCTCAAATGACTTCAACTTTTATTGCTTTTGACACAACGTTGAAAAAACAACAACTGATAAGTGCTAAGCTGAGGCCAATTAGACTGCCTACAGTAAATTAATGGTGGGACAAAAAGCTTAAAAAACAACCTACACTCTCGTTCTCAGATAGATAGCATCTATTAAGTAACACACGTATTTCATTCAGAAAGCAGTTCACGTACTTCGCATACTTTCCTTTGGCGGATTTGGTTTTCTTCTTTAGACATCGAGCATGATCAAAAACAGCTTGAAAATGATTTACTTCAGTCAGTTAATGCATCTAATACACTCATGTTAAGTTTCTACACTTTACTATCGTTTAAAAGTTTAGTTCACGTGCTTAAGTGCCTGATTTGACATTATTCTGAAAACAATTTTAACGAGAATAATCAGTTATTTTTTTATACTCGGTTGCATCCACCATTTTATTCTTCCTTTGAAAACTGTGAATAAAACATCTTAAAAATTGTTTGTTACTGATTAGATGCATAAAGGAATTGCCAGTGCACGTTTAAAGTCTTAATTGAACTGGAATAATTTACGTTCTTGCACAAAGTCCCCGAAAGTTTTCTGTTTCAAGAGTAAATAAAACCAAAATTAAGAATAACAAATCTTTTTTATTTCTTGCATTTGAAGTTCAAATGTCATGTTGTGTTGTAGCCTACAGAGTGAATAAATCGCCCCCCCCCAGTGGCACAGCGGTATGTCTGTGGACTTACAACGCTAGAAACCGGGTTTCGTTACCCATGGTGGACAGAGCACGGATAGCCTATTGTGTAGCTTTGTGCATAACTACAAACAAACAAACAGACTGAATAAATCTTCTCGTGATTAATGTCATGCGCACGTTTTACTGACGTCACGACAGGATAAATTGCAACTTTAAGCGCCCCTTATATGACGTAATTTTAGTGTTTACTGACTGAACATACAGCACACTACTGTATAATGATGCGAGTGGTTAAAACAAGTGACCCTTCCAGATGGCTTTCGATCTCCTTTCATGGAAATAACTGGAGAAACTAACAAACAAAAAATGCTCACGCAAAGCGAACGTTTAATAAATTCCTGACAACAGACTCTTTGTGATTAATCACATGTAAATAGTTCTTCATAGGTTATACTTTTGTTTTGAGTATCAGCTATCAAATGCCGAAAGAAAGAAATTCAGTTTCTTATTGTTTGTAATTGAACACATAGCTACACAAGGGGCTATCTGTGCTGTGGCCACCACGGGTATCGAAACCCGGTTTCTAGCGTTATAAGTCCGCAGACTTACCACTATGCTACTGGGGTCCGGTTTGTTATGAAGATTGTCCTAAACTTCAATAAACACGGTTATATTCTTTATAGCCTGATTCCCTAATGGTTAATTGAGAAATCTCAATTGTGTCTCTCAAATTTTGACACACTGTAGCACTGATAGAAAACCTTGACACACAATGGCATTGATGTAAAACCTTGACCACTGTAGCACCTTGAAACACCGTAGCACCAAGACAAAAACCAAGATTAAGAATTGCCCACTCTGACCTGGCCGTTTGGCCCATGCGTAACATAAGGTAAACGTTTATACTATAAAGGTGTTATATTATTAGGATTTCTTTGCGTTTTTATTAGTATAAAGTTTATTTTAATCTTTGTAAATTGTTATGACTTTGTATTTAATCTTTATTATTACCAAGAGCGTTTAATATTGTTTGTAAGTTATTAATACAGTTTGCTTATATTTCTCTAATTATCACTATGATTCTATATTGTTTACTATTTTATTAGCACATTGTTAGGTTTCTGTTATTTAAAGTTTGTTTTAGGTATTTGTCATTATCTTGATAGCTTATGTTGTTTCTAATTAATTATTAACTTACTTTTGGTTTACTTTATTATCAGTCGAAAGTTTATTACTAGGCTTATATAGTTATATATTTTGTATTTTACTATTATTTTGTATATTTTTATGCTAGGCTCGCCAATGTTTGTCGTGTTGGTGACAGTAAATTATTTAGCAAATGCATTTCTTTTTGAGAAATTAACATCTAATGGATTCATTGTAACTGCCAACAAGACGGTGTTTTCTATGCTTATGGTATACAGTAAGCTAACCATTAATCCAGATCTTTTAGTGTATTTAATATATTAATTATGAATCATCTTAGCCACGTGTCGATCCCTCATCCCATCCAATTACCGCTTGCTCTCTTATTCAGTTTATCGTTAGACAAAAGATGATAAAGCATGCCATGTGTTAGTTTATACTACTACTAAAAGGAAATTGTAACCGTACTAATGTATAACGTATCTCTTTGTTCGGTAGGAAGCCCAGCAATAAGTAGATCTCTACTCGGTCTCCTCCACATTACCATCAGTCGTCCCGGACCGCGACATCTGTAGTGTCCATCATCTGAGTGTCATGCAACAATAATCATTCACTCCTCCCCTCACTCCCTACTTCCTTCCATCATCATACCTTGGTGTTTGTAATAGATTTAAAGATGGGTTTATGCTACTTTTGTATATTTCTTAACACATTAAACAGAAAAACTTTTTTTTTTCAAGCAATACAGTGTATATTTGTCGCATGTTGTATACTTATTCTAGGTAAAACATTATCTAATTTTTGTCCAACGTAAATTTTAGTATATGGGTAAAGATGTATCCAAATGAATGACAGCATATTGTTGCTGTATAGGTAAAGCTGTGTCCGATTGTATCATAGCAAATTGTTGCCATATAAGTAAATTTGTGACCAGTTGTCTCACAACATGTTTTTACTATAAAGGTACAGCTGTATCTAACTGTAACACAGCATATTATTGCTATATATGTCCAGCTATAACTAAATGTCTCACGATATATTGTTATTATGATGGTTAGGCTAAAGTAAATGTTGCAAAATGTTGTTACTGTGTAACTAAAGGTTTATATAACTTCCCACGGTGTATTATAATCGTTTAGTTACTGAACGTTGGCTCTGTGTTTTCGGAACTTGTGAACCAGGTTCGAATCCGTACAATACCATAAAATATTCCCTGCACTGTAAGCTATGAGTATATTATAAGAGTGACAGTCAGTTCTTTAGCATGGATGGTGGGAGTTAGGGTGTTGCTGATTCGTGTCTTCCATCTGGTGAGTAGGTCAAAATTTTGGACGGTGGTGATAGCCTTAGGAGCTTTGCCACAAATACATATATAAATATAGAGGGATAGGTATGTAATTAATTTTACCGTTAAGGTAGATTTGTTAGACATTGTGTTGTTACCATAAAGGCATAGGTGTGACTAACATTTTTCGAAATGTTTTGTATTATATTTTTGTGCCCATTTGACCTATTCACAAGCAGAGTAAGTAAACGTTATCTTGGGAAAGATGAAAAGGGGGGGCTAAAATGTATGAGAGACCTGAACATAGTAATTATAAGGGGATTAGGGGATATAAACATCATAAAAGATGTTACTTATAACTTTAATAAGATTCACTCTCAATTTTTTTTCAAGAGTCCCAGTGAGATTTTCAAAGGTCCCAAAGTAATTTTCAAGGGTCCTATAGGTAGAAATTAATAAACTCAAAAAAAAGGAAAAAAGCACTTCAGTGTCAATGATAAACTTTATTTACAATTTACACTACATGTTTGCCTTCTAAAAGTGGAAAAGAACATGTTAATGTTCAATGAAAAACATTATTTACAATTTGCACTGCAAGTTGTTTCCCTTTATGAGTGCAAAGTAATTTCCATGAGAAGATTAGAAATAGTTTTCTTCATCTGAAATTTTTCAAATATTATTTGCATAACCCCTAAAACCTCCTATATAAATATCAAATGTTTTTTTTTCAGAAAAAACTTTATATTTTATCTGTTATTTTATTTACCCTAACTCTATACGAGGTCGGTTGACTTGACCGATCTCGTAACCATCATAAAACGTAGAAAATAATTATAAATTTCTTCGACTCGCAATCTACGGGTCGCGGATTCGAATCCCCTTTCCACCAACGATGCTCGCCCTTTCAGCCGTGGGGACGTTATAATGTGACGGTCAATCCCACTATTCGTTAGTAAAAGAGTAGCCCAAGAGTTGGCGGAGGGAAATGTTGACTAGCTGCCTTCCCTCTAATCTTACACTGCAAAATTAGGGAAGGCAAGCGCAGATAGACCTCGGGAAGCTTTGCGCGAAATTCAAAACAAACAAAACAAAAAAAATAAAGCTCCACAACGGGCTATTTGCTGATCCCATCACAGGGATCGAATCCACAATTTGAGCGTTATAACCCATTAAGCTTACTACTGAGCAACCGGGGCAAAGTTAGAGTTGATGCTTCACGTACAGCTTAAATACTTACTTATTTACCTGTATTATTTGAAATCAACCAGTAGCATTAAGGATGTTGGTACACTGGAGAAGTTTGCAATATTAGATGCGTGAAGAACAGTTAAACACATGTATGTGAGAGTCCCTAGGTGGGATCGCGGTAATTCTTCGGATTTACAATGCTAAAATCAGGCGTTCGATTCCTCTCGGTGAACACAGCAAATAGCCCGATGTAGCTTTATTGTAAGATAAAAAAAAACATGTATGTGAGATATTCAAGTAAAGATGTCATATCATTACTGCTTTCAGTGGATATTTTGTTGTTTTCCGTCCAGAAGATACTCAAGACTGTAGTGCCTTAAAAGTTTTATCTATGAAAACTTAAACAAATATTTGTATATATCTTAGTTTATTGGGCAGAGCTCAGAATGAAAATTAGTTTTTGAAATTAAACTACTTGCAATCCTGCATATGATAATGTTTTGTGGTTGTTGTAATGAATGAAGTATGTGGTAGTAATTCCGCCATTTGCAACGCTTTCACGTGATGTATATTCTGAGTTGATTTAGTTTGTGATGAAGGTAAATATTATATATTTGTTAGTTTTATAGTTTCCTATTTTTAAAACTACTTCCGCCCCTTTCAACGCTTTCACGTGACGTATATTCTGAGTTGATTTAGTTTGTGATGAAGGTAAATATTATATTTTTGTTGGTTTTATAGTTTCCTTATTTTATATAATACTTCCGTAGAACAGGTAATATTAACTGTTCCGTGCTATGAGATTTTTCACCCATTAAAATTAGAATCAACCAGAACGACATTTTTTTTCTTTTGCTCACGTAGACTAAACGGCTGGATCAGAAACCTCTACGGTTCAGGTATAGCCGTCCCTAGTTTTGAATTACTGATCTGAGGAGAGACAACAGCCAGCCATCAGCACCCGCAAGCACGAAGGCTTTATCTGGCTCTTTGAACCAAATAACAGGATTGGCTGTAACTTTTATAAAGCGCCCTCAGCTGAAAGGGTGGAGCGTGTTCAGCTGTGTCACGTCTCGAACTCCGGATACTTCGATCTGTAGCCCTAAATGATAACCACCAGGCCACGCACAGCCCTATTCCCAGTAGAGCAATGTCAGTGTTAGTATTATTTTACCCATATGAGGTTATCCATATTCACCAATCGTGTCTGATGAAATAAATAAATAAATTTAGCAATACATTCAGTAGTTCTAAGAATAACTAATAAATCGCCATTTATAATAATAACCAGTAAGTGGTACTATTTTATCATCATAGAGATTGGCAATATTTTATGTACTGGTTCCAATGTTATCAAATGTTGACGTTAATACTCTGATCAATTTAAATTGTACTAATTGTTACACAATGAGCCACTCTCGTGTATATTTAAGAGTAAAAAAAAGCCTTTCAGAATAAAATATGCACTATTATGTTTAGTGTGGTTGACTTCTCAATAACGCATGTTAGGCTAATATGACTATGCAGATTATGCAGACACGACCGTAGCCATGGTAGGTGTTCAGAATATTACCTATGTATTCACATATACAATGAATGTCACAGAAAATACAAATCATTCTGCCGGTGTGTTTTGTTACTTTGTTATAGCAAAAGATCCAGTCACCCATGAATTAAAAGATTTATAGTTGTACATATATAGATCATGTAAGACTGAAAAAATATCAGAATATCAGAAAAAAGAATTTTTAAAATTGAGAAAATATTTCTCAGCAGAAAATTCTCCTCTGTTGCAACTATAGATCTCAAACTAACTGTAGTTCTACCTAGGAATCAAGGGTCATTACAAGTTATTTCTAGGGGGGAAAGACGATTCATACAAGTTAAGCTAGTTGCACATGTTACAGAAAATCTAACATATTTGAAAACACAGCCTGTACATTTGTAGTTTCTCAATGTTTCCCTGTCGTTTGTTAGAGCAAGTTAGTTCAACCTCAAAGGAAAAACGTGTATTTAGTCGACATAATATTTTGGTCTGTGTTTCATGTGCTTATCGCTGTGCAGGACACTTGTCTGTTGCACGCAGCATCGGGCTTAATTGGCTACAGCAGACCCATACAAGGTCTTCTAGCTGTATGTGAAACGTGTACCTGAAGGAGATAATCCGGTAAAACAAACCATATGCGACGCTACAGATGGCCAGCTGTACAGATAATGATATTCACAAAGAAACCTTTAGATTCTCTACAGGAAATATTTGTTTTATATGTGTATAGAAATATTCTGTGTGAATTTCAGTGTATAGCAAAAATAAACCAGTTATTGAAATAGTCGTCATTGAAATGTGATTCTATATATACAGTGTAGCGTGTTAGCTCGCTTTTATTAAGTTCACACATAGTCCAAGTCAGAATTTTCATGAATGGATCATTTTCAAAACATATTGCGCAAGATTTTCAAGGTTCAAGTTTTAGATCTTGTTTTGTAAATAATGTTCATATGCAGGAACAAATTACGATATATGATGTATTCATTCACGTAATGTGTGTTTGCGCTTTTTTTCCCCACGAATTCCTCTCACAATTTTGGAGCTTGTAGGACCAAATTTGGCAGACAGACTAGGGGTGGCCCAGGAGTTTGCTGATTTATACGTCTTAACCTTGCACCCACAGGACCTAAAATGCGCCCGAAAGGTCACTCAGGCAATATGAAGGACTAGGAGTAGGTTTTCAGGGTCGATAAATTGGAATCTGACATTAGAATTTGTGTTCCTACCCCTCCCCCAAGGGAACTCGGGAGTAGAATGTTTGTCACCAGGTTCATATTCTACTCAAAAACTAGCGAGACAAACGTGACACATGTATTCAAGTACCACTGTGTGTGTGTGGGTGGGGGGGGGAATAACGGAGGAACTTGATCTGTGTGTCATGAGAGGGTCTTTGAACTCCGCAGCGGAATGTACAGTACTGTGCAAAAGTGTTAGGACAAAGTCAACAATTAGATTTTAGGCTACTTTCAAAGAACAATGGAAGGTAAATCACAGGTGAAACATCAAAATTTTATTAATATTCATATTTAGTACAACAGAAACTCAGTGGAAGTGCTTGAGTTCGGTAAACAGTTAATTTTGTGTGTGTCCCCCTTTCGCTTTAATAACTGAAGACAGTCTTTCAGGCTTTATTGCAACATATTTAATCAAAGTGTCCTTTGGTATTTTACTCCAAATGTATCTAATACACTCCCATAAAGTACCTTTGGAAGTAACATTTGATTTGTCAAGTTTTTGATCTATTAAATCCCAGATCTGCTCAATTGGATTGAGATCGGGGCTCTGTGGGGGCCATTGCATCATCTGAATTACTCTAACAGCTTCTTTCTTAGCTAAGTGATTTCTGTATAGGTTGGATGTTTATAGTCATATCTTCTTTTTAGTAGAATCCTTTACTAATAATACACAAATCACTGGGTATACCATGATGGATCAGTATCTGATGGTACTTGCGCTGGTCCATTATTCCATCTATTTTGCAAATATCTCCTGTTGCCTCAGCAGAAAAACACCCCCAAACCATCACACTGCCTCCTCCATGCTTCGGGGTAAGTGCTTTTCATTGAGGTAAGTATCTTTCACCTTTCTTCTGCCGGACGTACACGCTTTGAATCAAATATTTCAAATTCGGACACAACCGCCCATAACACCCTTTTCCAATCACCAACGGTCCAGTTTTTGTACTTTTTAACAAATTTCAGTCTATTGACAATATTTGGAGATCGAAGTAAAGGATTTTTTAACTGCTACACGACCAAGTATTCCAATCTCGTTGAGTCTTCTTGATACGGTAGATCTGGACACTTTTCTGTCATTTGATACATGGTCGTTTACCTCATACTTGAGATCAGTGGCAGTCTTCTTTCTATCTCGAAGGCTGCATAAACGAAGATACTTAACATCAATATAATGAAATTTAGGTGTTCTGCCTCTTCCTTTCTTATTCTCAAATTTACCTGTCTCGGTCTCACGATCTAAGGTGTACTTGACAGTGTTTCGGGAGCATTTCAATTCTGCAGCAATTTGTCAGAGAGTCCAATCAGCATCACGTAAAGTTTTGAGCGAAGTCTCTGCTCTACTGGCAATTCTCTACGTTTTGTGGGCCGTGGCATGATAACAAAACTTAATATATAGTGTTAAACACTGTTTTTATCAAGGTTTATTTGTGGAGGGCTATTAAATCTAGTATATACCGTTACCATATGCTAGCTTCTTTCTATATAGTTAAGAGATTGCATGGGGTACCATGACAGTTATTTCAGACCCCAAATTTGATCAGTATGTTCATCAAAGCAGAGCCCTTATGTCATTCCCTTGGTACAAGTATATGGGAATTCTAAAGAATGATAAGTATTCTCACATTGGTTCATTCAGTTGTCAATGGGGATCAGTGAAGCATTACCATAGTGTTGAAATTTACATTCTGTAATGGCATGGAAGAATTAGCCAAATAAAATGGAAAGAATGACAAAATACTATCTTGTCCTAACACTATTGCACAGTACTGTACATCATGTCCCAAGCTTTATAACTGTTTGCTTTCACACCCTAAGATGGATCATCTTATGCTCAAGAGCTTTGATACAATATGTGAAAGCCGTGTACGTTTTTACCGAGCAATAAACTGTTTATAAACAATGGGGACTCGGAACCAACATCTCATACTGGGATATCATAAGAGGAAAATTAATGCAATAAAAAATGCGAATTTGAATACAAATTTTGAAAAAGGTTTATTAGCTAAATTATATGTTTTCTTTTTCTTAAAATGTTGCAATATTTAATGATTGTATAGGAGAGAAGTTTGTACAAAATTAGAATATGGGATACCAGATGATCACAAATATATCAACTGTGAGGTTAACTTGTAAATCTGTTGATTATCTCCGTAACAGAAACAGTGGACATAAGAGACATAATTTATAGTGGCTAGTACCTCCTCAACAGACACGATAGACACCTAATTTATAGTGGCTAGTACCTCCTCAACAGACACGATAGACACCTAA
>NW_013666644.1:204847-214850 GCF_000517525.1 Limulus polyphemus | reverse complement strand
CATCAGATGTTCATCTGGTTGTAAGGTATGAGTCACATCAGATGTTCACCATGTCTCTGGAGAAATGAATAAAAACCCTATAACCCGAGCGCTTTCGAACGATGGACCTTACTTCTTCAGGGGAAAACTGAAGAAGAAAAGTCCACCTTTCGAAAGCTCTCGGGTTATAGGTTTTTTATTCATTTCTCCAGAGACATGGTGAACATCTGATGTGGCTCATACCTTACAACCAGATGAACATCTGATGTGACTCATACCTTACAACCAGGTGAAGATCTGTTGTGACTCATACCTTACAACCAGATGAACATCTAATGTGACTCATACATTACAACCACAACTTTATGAGCTTAATACCTGACTATTAGACTTGCGACACAGGGTGCTTCATGTCACTCAAGTAACAACATTTGACAAGATTCATGTGGTACTGAATTAATGTGACCCTTACTTGACTATCAGACATGTGTCACACGGAATTTTTTATGACACACATGTGACAATCACACATATGATATAAAATCAGTGTGACTCTTACTTGACTATCAGACATCTCACACAGAATGTTTTAATGACACACACACGCAACAATCATACATGTGATACAGAATCAGTGTGACTCTTACTTGACTATCAGACACGTGACACAGAATGATTTATGACACAATCATACATGTAATATAGAATTCGTGTGGCTCATATCTAAGTACTTGGCATGTGAAAAAGAATTTAGTTTGATTCATATTCAAATATATCTCGTATCAAAGTTAGTGTGACTCATACCTTACTGTTACTCTTACTACACGTGGCATAATATAGTGTGGCTTGTACCTCATATGGGGCAGCACTTAGGGCGATTGAAACCCAACTATTAGACCTGAGACACAAATTACAGTGTGACTTGCACCTGACTACAAGTGACTGCGGTATAGGACCTAGTATGACTTGCACTTATTTATCCCAAATAGCGTAAGAAATATTAGAGAACGTATATTGTTACTTTTAAACGTTTCACAGAAGTAGGGGACGTTTGACAAATATAAGAAGTTAGCTCGAATTTTCCTCTGCTTGTATCTTGAAAGAAGTCGTACCTTCATTCTGTGTTCCTATGTTTCGCTGCTCTATTCGCAACCTGCGGTCACCGAACATGCTCAACCTTTTCAGCCGTGTGGACATTATAATGTGACCATCAATCCGACTATTCGTTGTTTAAAGAGTAGCCCAGGAGTTGGCGGTGGGTGGTGTTGACTAGGTTTCATCCCGCTAGTCTTTTACTGCTAAATTAGAAACGGCTACCTAGAGATGAGATGGGCGCCACCAGGTTTAATATGCTCGAGAATCGCTGATGACACACTGGCATCTACGGTGCTCCATCGGTCGTAAGAGGTCAGAGAAGTATGTCAAGATTTAGACCGGCAAGATGGTATCTTGGTGTTACAGAAAATACTTCTCCAGTCAAATCAAAGATCGTTTTACATTTTCAGATTTTTTGCTTTCAGAAACTCACCTTTGTATGTGAAGAACTGTAATGTTTCTTCTTTTTTCGCCGACGTTTACGATGTAATATGTTATGTTACACCAGTTTTTTTTTGTGTTTTTTTTTTGTGTGCGTTAGAGGGGTACATTGTTTGATCATTCTTCTCTTCTTAAAGGTTAACGCCGATTAAAGTGATCTATTTCTGTTATTTAAGTCTGTAAAATGATCAAGAGATTCAAACACCAAGAACGCAAAACTGCAGAATGGGCTATCTGTGTTGTGCCAAATGCAGGGATTGAATGAGAAAATTAGCCTTACCAGTCTCTGAGGAAGATCAAGGAAGCCATTGTAATCAAAATGAACAACTCAGTACTTTCGGTAGGGCTAAACAACAATTTTGAGCCGTTATGACATATTATTCATACAGTATATATATATTTTTACAATGCAACTGAAGTGTCAGGCAGCAGTACGTAGTTGTTGCCCAACCGATGATGACTAAATTAATTTCAACCAATTTCAAGGGACCTGGAACTTCATTTTTATAAAGTAAATTTAATCGTCAGTAGTTAAGTAAGTTTGTATTTAAACTTTTGATTTAGGAGTATTCAGAAATGATTCATAGTCGTAGCTGTGCAGAAGCTTTATAGTTATGGCTTACTCAAGAGACAAAAACGTCAAATAATGACGTTTACATAAGATTATAGCTTCACCTGCGAAATATTAAGTGCGTAAAGTATGAAGACGATTTACAGTATAAACCGAATTACCGATCTTGACTTTGTAACAAGATACCATATTTGCATTGATTAAGCGAAATTATACTATTAAATAACATTTCTTTCTATCGATAACACTGGGCAACAAAAAAGCTTTCTCTGGTGCTAGAAAAATGCAACTGTTCTTTAGTAATTTGACGAAAAATCATTTTACAAATTACTGATCATCTCTAGTTTTAAAGCTAAAATAGATTTATTCAAAATATTCTTCTACATCGTGAAAATAACAACTTTTTCTTTAATAACTTTATTTATTCATTGAAAATTGCATTTAAGAATGTATTATCTGCATTCTTCGATAGGTTTCTTTCATGTTCACAGCTTGAGAAACAGGAATGGATGGCTTAGTGTTGCAAAGCTACAGCTTTCATACTAGAGCCAAGAAGTTCCCTATGCTGCTTTGATAGAAACAAGTCACAAATCAGATCATTTAGCTCTTCTTGTGTGATCAGATGAGGCAGTTTATGTTGAGCTGACACAGGAATAGAATTACTAGATGAAGATGATTCATTGTATTCTTTACAATATAACACTTCTGTTTCCCAATTCGCTTGTGGATGTGGCACGGGAATACCATTCCCCTGAGATATCGGTTTCATTGCAGATGCAATATCTGGATATTTAATGTATTGTTTAGTTATGCCTGAATATCTAGAAACATTAGTCATGCAAAAATAAAAGTCAATTAGATGATATTTGGGCTCATGCCATATCATGGAAACATAAAGTGGCATATTTGCTCTACTCTTATTCATCCACTGTGTAAAGCCAGATGGAAAAACTGTACAACACACATGTAGAGCCCAGTGTTAGTAAGCTACTTTTACCTCGTGTCTGATGTTTTTCCATCGTGAAACTACAATATATTTTCCACAAATGTAGCATAATCTGTTTGGGTGATTTTTGCACTTTCGAACATTACTTGAACTGGAGGCAGCCAGCATTTCAAATGATTTTCTAAAAAAGATAGAATAATTTATGTTTACAGAACTAAAGTTTATAAGATTTTAAAGATAAAGTGTTGCAGAATTTGATTATTTAGCGAATATGATGTGAGGAAGAAGATCGGACTTTGTTTTGACTGTGTGCAAGCGAGGGAAAATGACCGACCGAATGAGTGAGAGGAAACTGGGAGAGAACAACCATAGAAATACTGGTAGGAAACCTTGGAAGACAACCGGGGACGCTGGAAACAGCTGTTCCTCTTCGTCCCAGTCGAGGTTAAGGTAGGAGCAGGATTATGATTATGAATTTACAGTTTAAATGGTTGGGTTGGTTTTACAGAGCTGGACACTCAAACTGAAATAAACTACCATAATATTGAATTTATCAACTAGTGATATCAATATATTCAATCGGCTTCGAGGGACTAATATACTTATAGAAACAGGATGTTTAAGTTTTCGAGTTATTATATCGTAATATTTATGGTTTCAAGAAAAAGTCTGAAATCTGGAGTCTGTGAGTAGAAATCCATCGTCAAGTTCATAATTTTCGGACCAGAAGCCCACTGTGGTGCTTAAAACCCTCGATAGGGTTAAAATTGTCAGTGCCTTTAGAACTCATTGAAACTCGCCCTCTGGTTTTGGGATACTTGATATATTTGACGATGTCTTGGTTTCATACTCGTGCAATGTTGTCAAAGTCTTATGTCAAATGTTCGTGTAAACGGTGTGCATTTCTTCCTGATGAGCTTAGCTAAAAACAAAAAGAGACACTGACTTCACTTGTCTGTGTGTATGTGTTTCAGAACTGACTACTGCAGTAAGTTGGGGACAAATTAAAGCAGACATATCTCTTGGCAGGATTCAGTAGACTAGAGACATTTTATTTAAACCAAATGGATAAACGCTCACATATGGCAGTTGTAATAATAAAGAAAATTGTACATAAAACTTTTAACATAGAATTAGGAACTAGACATATGAAATATTTCAAAGAAATTAAAAACCATATACGCAATAATCAAAATCACACCCATAATGCTTAAGAATTATGCCCCCGATAAATGGTGAAAAAAAGGCAGAGAAGGAAAAAAGTTAAAACGCTTCTTGTTCTTCTGCTTGTAGCAATGAGCTGTATACAATGTTTTTTTCAGTTTCCTCTCTGTCTTGTTACCCAGATTAAATATACTGCTGACAATCTACGTAAATTATGTGCATCCATGACAATAGAACGGCATGATTTCGGCGCTTTAAAGGTGCTAAAAGACACTGTAACATTTTTGCCGAGTTACTTGGCTACAATTATATTTAAGCATTGATTTGTACTAAGTGAGCTGACTTAATGTTTAAAAGACTTTTTGTCTACCTATCAGTAAGCCGAAAGCTACAGATTTATACTTAGCGTCCTGGTTTAATCACATGTTTTAAGATGAGGCCTGTCAAAAGAAGTGTTATCGACTTGTATAGAAATGTTAAAATAATTAGTGATCATGACCTAATGTGAAGCCTAACAACATAATAAATGTATTTGCTTGTCCAAGACTAATTTATTGTGAGGTAGTTTAAGAAACTGTTACCTCTCTAACGGGTACGTCCTAAACCTGCTACATAGACATAATCCTTTTTGTGGTAATTTTTCGGAACAACATTCCAACTGTTATATGATTCCAGTCTATATTTCGTGAAAGACAAAGTAATTGCTGTTGTATGATTCTAGTGCTATATTTCGTGAAAGACGAAGCAATTGTTTGCAGTGACATTAAGCTTTCAGCTGTTAATAAGGTCATAATTATGGGTGATTTTAATAACAGGCATATAGATTGGGAGATGTTTGAGTCAAACCATGAACGAAAAAGGTTTTTGGAAACTTGTCAAGATGGCTTTCTTCACCAAGTGTTCAAGGAACCTACTAGAAACAATGCTATACTAGATTTATTGTTAACTTCTAATGTAGAAGTTGTTGAGAGCATGGAAATTGGGGAACATCTGGGTGCAAGTAATCATTGCTCTAATTGATGTTTGGTTGCATATGGAAATAATAAATAATGACATTTTGGTTACAAATTAAAAAAAAACATATTTTGAAGGGATGCGACAAGAATTATATGTTCTAAATTGGACAGCTGAGTTATTTGGAGACACTGATTAAATGTGGAAACATTTTAAGGATTAAGTTTTAAATATTCAATATAAACATATTCCTTATAGAAAGAAAAGGGGTGGCTGCAAGTAAAAACTAGGTTGGCTCACAAAGGGTATATAGAATTACAATTAAAGAAAGCATCATAAATTTAAGACATTTAAATTGACTGGTATGACAAGAGATTAAGAACATTAAAGAAAATCAAGAAAGTTGGTCAAACAGGAAATCAGGACATCAAAAGGATGTATGACAAAATAGATTAGCTGAAAATTTAAAAATCAACAGTAAGGATTTCTTTAAGTACATTAAGGGTAAAAAAAACTGTTAGGATTGGGAAAGGACCCTTGAGGTATGATAAAGGAAGGCTTGTATCTGATGATTATGAGATGCCTGGGTTATTAAATTCTGCTTTTTCTTCAGTTTTTACAAATGAAGGTTTAAGCAGTATTGATCATCTTGAACAGTTAATAGATAACAACAAGGTCGGACAATATGATTGCATCAATTCTGAGCTTGTTAAGAAAATGTTGGAAAGTTTAAAAAACGATAAGGCTCCTGCGCCAGATATTATTTCCCCAAGGGTTTTGAAGGAGGTTAAAGATTGGATATGTGAGCCACTTTCTACTATTTTCTGTCAGTCCTTGAATAATGGGCAGGTGCCAAAGGATTGGAACTTAGCTAATGTCACTCCTCTTTTCAAGGAAGGTGATGAAAATTGTCCAAGTAATTATAGACCCATTAGTCTTACATCAGTTGTGGTAAAATTTTGCAAAGTCACTTAAAAAGGTTTAGAGCTTTATTCGATAGTCAACATAATTTCATTAAGGGGAAAATCTTGCCTTACAAATCTTTTGACATTCTTTGAAAAGGTTACTGCTTATGCAGATGAGGGTAAGGGTGTAGATTTGGTGTATCTGGATTTTCAAAAAGCCTTTGGCAAGGTACCACATAAAAAGCTTGTTAGCTCAGTGGCTAGATGGAAGAAAGCAGAGGGTTGTTATAAATGGAGTTCAGTCAAACTGGGTTAATGTCACAAGTGGGGTACCTCAGAGTTCAGTCTTAGGACTTTTTCTCTTTTTGATTTACATCAATGACATAGAAGAAGGAATGGTCAATAAATTACTTAAATTTGCTGATGATAATAAGGTTTCGTGTGTTTCTAACTCTGAAGAGGACTGCTGCTTCACAAAAGTCTAAAGAGGTTATAATTTCATTGTATAGGTCACTGGTTAGGCCACATTTGGGGTATTGTGTTTAGTCTTGGGCTCTTTGCCTTAGAAAGGACATTGAATTGTCGGAAAAGGTTCAGAGAAGGGTTACTAGAATGGTGCCAGGGATGGAGGGGTTGTCATATGAGGAAAGATTAGGATCTCTGAAATCTTATCGAGGTATTTAATATTGTATGTGGAACTACTAGTGTTGATGCATCATCTTTTTACATACTTAACGGCAAAAAAGTAGGATTAGGGAACACAAATATAAATTTTAGCAAGGTAGGAGTTATCTTCAGCTAAAACAGTTATATTTTTCTAACAGGGTAGTTGGTCTCTGGAATGAGTTGCCTTCGGATGTTGTGGAGATAGTAAATTTAAGTGAGTTTAAGAAAACTTGATAACTATATGAATGATAAAGGCTGGCTTTAAGATTTTTATTTTATATTTTATTTATTCATTTGATAGTTTTACTTTAGTTTAATGGATGGGACAGCCGAGATGGACCAGTAGGTCCCTTGTTGTCTCTAAATATTATATTATGTTATGTAAATCTACCTTTTTAATACAAAGATTTTTTATTAATAAAATAGAAAAGATATAATTCATTGACTTTTCCATTACGTTTTAATTCTAATATATATTTAAAAAGAACGTTATTTTTTATGATTTGGATAGAATGGAACTCGTATTATAGAGGTTTTGATTTTTAGATTTATAAATTTTAAAATATATAAGAATTCCAAACTAATATAATTTCATGCAAGTCGTATAAAAGGAAGGAAAACAGAAAGAAGCTTACTCTGGATTTGAAATTGTTAGGGATCATATCTTCCTGAAGTGTGGGATTACTCGTTATTTCGGTAACTGTGTTTAGGTGAGGCTTTTAAATAATCTATTTCTGTTAACCTCCCCTTCTCCATTAGGACTTGAATCAATTATCCCGGACGAGATCCGGAGACCCACTAACATTTCTCTCAAGAAGGCCTAAGATCGAATCCCGGCCACTACCACATAAATAGTCCTTCTCAGGACTTCTATGAATATTGCAACAGAAACATAAATAAAACTAGTTAGTAATTAGCATCTAGTAACGAAAAAAGTAAATAATTGATAATAAAATTTAGATGGTCGTATAGGTAACTATGGCAATGACTGATATCCGATCGCCACAGCCTTACCGTAAGTATTTAATATTCCGGTTTATTCTTTTAATAATCGGCTTCATGAAAAGCAGAAATTAAAATTGACGAATACACAAATGATGAAATGTTTGAATATATTTGAGAAAGTTTGTCAACTAATGACCAATTTCTAGTCTTTTGTTTAAATCACTGTGTTTTAGGTTAACTTAATTTATTCTTGTTATTGTTGTTGTTGTGTCTTCTGTTACGTGGTTTTACCAGAGTAGAGAGTTTAAGTTTGTTTTGTATCACTTTTGGACAACATGAACCCATGTTTTGGTGGTTTTAAGCAACACGCTCTGACCTGAACATTGCTAAGAAAGTGGTAATGAAGGTTATATTAAAGATCATAAAATGTTGTCCAGTAATTCAAATACAGGGTGGGGCAAAAGTTACTATACGGTACTTTACGGTAGGTACTCTTGGTATTACTTGCTTTGTACTAAAGAAAGTGTTACGAAGTCATTTGAAACCAATTTAGTTATTTTTTGTTACATAGTAATAGTTAGCATGTTCTAAATTAAACAGTTGTATAGCACTTTTGCTTCACCTTATATAACACCCGGATTTTTGTAAATGACTTATGCCAAAGAATACACATTAATTTTTTCCAAGAGAGACGACCTTAAGTCAGACTGCGAACAAAAAATCCAAGAACACCTCACGTATCAGGAAAACCAAATATAGCTTTACCGTTTAAACTATCTGTTTAAGTCTAGAGCGATTTTGATCGACTAGTTTATTAAAAGAAACAAAAGGATATAAACCTGAGTTTAAAACTGGCTTAAAAAATTTGTTTTCAAACTAAAACAAAAACACACACTTTTCGGTTTAGAGTACGATTTGTTTGCTTGTTTATAGTTAAGCACAAAGCTACACAATGGTCTATCCATACTGTGCTCTCCACGGGTATCGAAACTCGGTTTCTAGCGTTACAAGGCTTCAGACTTACCACTGTGCCATTCGGAGGCTTAAAGTACAAAGTAAACATTAACCTCAGACTTTTAAAACAAGTTATTTAATCGTTTTATTTAACTTATGAATAAAACTTAAACCTTACGGGTTATATTGTAATGTCCAACAAAATATTATATTAAACTATGGAAAATGAGCTTGTTTTCTTATGTAGAGCAAGAATTTTTAAGTATATATATATTAATTTTCAGCGTGTTTTCTATTTCAGGTATACGCTAGTAGATGAGTTTAAAATTAATTCTTGGCATTACACTTTGAATTAATTCAATCATGCATCTCAGATTACCATTAAACCTAACAACCGACACTTGGTTACAAACGAGGGTTAAGAATAAATATACCTAAGGTATTGTTAATTTTTGACAAATATGTGGATGTGGTATATATACTTTTCAGACTAAAATTAAAACTAGATAAAAAAAACGAGAAGATTGTACTTATATGTTCTACTTTTTTCATAATTCATAGTATAGTTATATCATTGAGGAAAGTTTTCAAGTAAATCCCTGTTTATAAAATCCCGAATATTATTATTTTAGTACTGAAACCATTCTTCGATTAATAGATAACAAATACTAAATTAAAAGAAGGATACACATATATAAAGGAAGTATTGGGACGACCTCTGGCCGACGATGAATGAAGAATCCTCCATCTAACAGCAGAAAACTTCAACAAACATTCCAACTTTTACAGAGGATTTTAAGGATCCCGGGAGTCCTTCTATCATTTGAAAAATTTTGTTTACTTTACGAATGCCGTAGCTGTTCATTGAAGAAAAAAAACAACATTTCGTACAGACGCCAAGAAGAGTGTAATATTTCATAAAAATTAGAGTTCACTTTCCAGTTCCCGTTTGTCTTCTTTGATGATGAAAATAGGTTCCTTGGTTGGCAACAAGGAAAGTGGCTGTTAAATGCTACACTGATGATGAGAGTAACGTCTTTGGTTGGCAACAAGGAAAGTGGCTGCTTAATGTAACACTGATGATGAAAGTAACGTCTTTGGTTGGCAACAAGGAAAGTGGCCGCTTAATGAAACACCGATGATGAAAGTAACGTCTTTTGTTGGCAACAAGGAAAGTGGCCGCTTAATGTTACACCGATGATGAAAGTAACATCTTTGGTTGGCAACAAGGAAAATGGCTGCTTAATGTTACACCGATGATGAAAGTAACGTCTTTGGTTGGCAACAAGGAAAATGGCTGCTTAATATTACATCGATGATGAGAATAACGTCTTTGGTTGGCAACAAGGAAAATGGCTGCTTAATATTACATCGATGATGAGA
>NW_013666644.1:198293-203893 GCF_000517525.1 Limulus polyphemus | reverse complement strand
TATAACGCCCCCACGGCTGAAAGGGCGAGCATGTTTGGTGTGAGAGGGATTCGAACCCGCGACCCTCAGATTGCGAGTCGAGTGCCTTAACCACCTGGCCATGCCTGGCCCTTACGGTAAATTTCAAGATATAATTACATCTATAAATTAACTAAATAATTAATACAACTGTGACATTAGTCAACATTTGGACTGATAACAAAAGGGTCAGCCACAGTAATTACACAGCTCAAGATTCATAGAATCATCCCTTCCCCGATGGTTTAGTGGTAAACTTTATGGCCTATAGAGCAAAAATTCGGGATTCAATTCCTCCGGTAGACAAAACAGCACATATATCTCATTGTGGTGATTTGCGTTAAAGGCAATCGACCTTGAAACTAAACGTGAACCCATTGTATTCGTATCATATATTGTTACCTTAAGCCACTAAATCATGCTTCATGTATATTGAAATGATTCATGCAAATGTAAATCGTTTATATCCCAATGTATTGAAGATCTTATGACGCTATAAATGGTTTAAAACTTTCTGGTTTTCGGTACGTGTGACGTCTGCTTTGTGGAATGAAAACATCATCACAGTTGTAAAACATCGATTGATATTTTTACAGCAAGTTTGTTTTGTCCATGATTTGTGAACAACACAATCCAATCTTGGATAACAAGTCTTCCGGTTGGTCAGCGGTAAGCTTAGGAACATATAACGCAAAATTATGGGCTCATTTCCCCCTCGATGAACAGATCGAAGATGGCAGATTGTGTAGCTTTACGCTAAACTAAGAACAAAAGATAAATAGCTACACGAAAGATGTTCATTTGATGTGCAAAGAAATAAAGAAAATAAAATTAAGGAAACGCTAATTTTGTCTTGTTATTAAAGATGGAAAACAAAAACTTTATATGGCAAAATGAAAAATTTTGCCATATCTATCCATTTAAACAAATTCATGTGATATTATCAATTATTTTTATCACTGCATCTTATTCGTAATTTCAAGTTATTCAGCAAGAAAACTGAGAAATTGTTATTCCTCTACAATTATATGGCTTTTGAGCTTCTTTCTACCTTGAAAAGAAATATAAGTATCATATATTTCATTGTCTCTTTTTTGAATTTTGCACAAAGCTAAAACGAGGTCTATTTATCTTAGTTCCTAATTTTGAAGCGATAGACTTAGATGGAAGGTGGCTAGTCAGCACCATCTACCGCCAACTCTTGTGCTACTCTTTATGAACGAATAGTGGAATTTATCTCACATTATAACACTCCCACGATAGAAAGGGCGAGCATGGTCGGTAAAGGGATTCGAAACCGTGACTCCCAGATTGTAAGTACAGTGCCTAACTACAAGACCGTATATTTCAAAGAAGATTGATTATTATTTCTAATAAATTAAAAATCAAAAAATTTCATTTTCCTTAATTGTTTCTGTACGGATATACATTTATGTTTTATTAGCTGTAATACTTTGAAATGTTCGTTATGATTGAAACATACAATGCCTTGCAAAAGTATTCACCCCCTAGCAATAGTGACACATTTTGATGAAATACAAATAATGTTGACAATAGTTTTAATGAACTTGTATTTATTCAAAACTCTAATGATCAAACTTAACACTGTTATGTGTGAAGTTGGTTTAATATCAGTAAAACATGCAAAAAATATATATAAATTGAAATTTGATTATTGCATAAGTATTCAGCCCCCTAATTCAGTACTAGGTGGAAGCACCTTTGGCAACAATTACTGTTGTCAGTCTTTTTGGATAGGTCTCTACCAGCTTTGCATAATGGGATGGTGTAATGTTTGCTCATTCTTCCTGGCAAAATTGCTCCAATTCTGTCATGTGCGTTGAGGATTGTTGATGGACTGCAATCTTCAAGTCTTCCCGTACATTTTCTATTGTATTCAAGTCAGGGTATTGACAGGGCCATTCCAGGACATTCACTTTCTTCTTTTGAAACCACTTCAGTGTGGCTTTGACCTTGAGCTTCGGGTCATTGTCTTACTGAAATGTGAATTTTCGACCCAGTTTTAGATTCTTGGCTGACTCAAGCAGGTTTTCCTCTAGGATTTGCCTGTTCTTTACAACATCCATCTTTCCCTCAATCTGACAAGCTTCTCAGTACCTCCTGATGAGAAGCATGCCCATAACATGATGCTACCGCCACCATGTTTGACAGTTAGGATGGTGTTGACTGAGTAATGTGCTGTGTTGGGCTTGCGCCAGACGTAACGCTTTAAATTTAGACGAAAAAGTTCAATTTTTGTCTCGTCTGACCACAAAATTTTCTGCCACATGTCTGCAATATCAGTTACATGCTTTGTATCAAACTCCATACGATATTTAAGATGATTCTTTTTCAGTAATGGCTTCTTTCTTGCCACGCGCCCACACAGGGATTGGGTTATTGTCAATGCATAAACACTGACTCCCATCTCAGACATGGAACTTTGCAAATCTTTCAAAGTCACTGTTGGCTTCACAGTGGCATCCCTAACCAGTTTCCTGTTGTCCGGCTGCTTAGTTTGGAAGGGCGGCCTGACCTGGGTGGTGACTGGGTGGTTTGAAGTACATTCCATTTTCTAATGATGGACTTCACCGTACTGAAAGAGATAATCAGCGACATTGAAATTTTTTGTAACCTTCTTCTGATCTGTGCCTCTCTACCACTTTATCCCTGATTTGTTTGGAAATCTCCTTGGTCTTCATGGCTGGTTTGTCGTATGACTGTATGAATTGTGGCTTAAACAGATGCATTTCCTCCGAAGTCAAGTTAAACCACTTTGATTACACACAGACAAAGACAATTACACTAATTTTGTGACCCTTCAAACTAATCTTTTGCACCTGAACTGATTTTAGGGTTGCAGTAGCAAAGGGTTTCAATACTTATGCAATTGAGAATATTCTAATTTTCTTTGAAAATCTAACTTATTTGCATAAAATCAGCGTTTTTAGCTTTATCAGTTTGAAGTAGATTGTATAGATTTTAAATATAATGTCCCATTTGAAAGTTTCAAGATTGCAAGCTCAGACAGCAACAGAATGTGGAAAATTTTCAGAGGGTGAATATTTTTGCAAGGCACTGTATCTCTTAAGCTTCTATAAAAAGATGTACTTATAGGTTAACAAGGTTTAAAGGTTCATATATCATTGATTCCCATACTGGGGGCCGCCATGTGCTTGTGGGTGGTCGCAGCATATACAAAAATATTCTCTTTCAAATGACCTTGTAACAGCAAAAGGGAATTATTGTGAGGAGAACAAAATAGACAACTCTTACCTAAATTAAAGTAAATTATTTAATTTCTCTGGATTCACTGAGTGGTAGTTATCAGTCAGATATCTAATGTCATGGGTGAGAAAGGGGGGGGGGCTTGAGCCAAGAACGTTTGGTGTGAAAAAACCTGACGTGTCGAAATTATTTTAATTTTTTGTCTTATGACATTTTGAAACTCAAAGCGTTTAATTTAGTGTTTATAATTAGAAGCAAATAATTTGGAATAAATGTTAATAAAAGATATTGGATACTATTCAGGAAATGAGGTTCTGCTAAATAAGAAAGATGCTTGTCTTGTTTTTACCAACTTTTTTAAGTGCTGTGATATTATCTTGAATGCCTGAAGTGATATACTTCCGGTGATTCAGCGATAAGCTTGAGAGCTTATAAAGTTAACATTTGGGTTTTGATTCCTGCGCTGGATAGCTCATATAATCCACTGTGCACCTTCACGCTTAAACACTGACAAACAAACTGAAGTAACATACCTTCCGGTGTTTGAACGATAAGATTGAAGCATATAACGCTAAACTCTGTGGTTTGATTCCTCCATTGAGCCCAGCACAAATAATACATTGTACAGCTACAAACAAACTGTAGTGATAGAGGTTTAAAAGAATGCTCGTTAGCATCGACATGTGGATTTGTGTTATTTCCTTTCTTATCGAATGTTATTATTACTAACCATTGACTGAAAATAGTCTAAGTACATATGATAACGTTGATTAATGAGATCAATTCTATGAAACAAAGTGACAAGAAGTACTTAATTTCATAAATCAATATACAATAATACGAAAAACACAATGATTGGAGTGCGTTGAGCCATCAGCTTAGTACCTTTGCTATTAACGGTATTACATTACCAAATGTAATTAATTAAGATGGATGAATGAACACGAATCAATAACTTTGAAAACATTAGATATGGGCTAGATCGCCGCTACGATGACGGATGCGATATGCCCAAAGCAATAATAACGTTAGCAGCTGAGCTGTATAGTATGATTAGATAGTTTTCCAGCAACAACAAAAAAAACTCAGATCCTGTCTTGGAAAATCACAAATTCAGGGTATTTTCCTTGTCTTGGTATTTACTTACAACTACAAAAAATAGCATTACTGATGTTACAGTTACAAGTTACGGGATCTGAAGGATCTTAGATTGAAACTATATAAATAACTTCTATAAAAATAGATACTGCACTTGTGTCATTCAAACAGACTACAGAGGAATACGGAAGAAGGTTAAGTTAATAACATCACAGAAAAAACTACAGAAATATGGTACTTTTGTCATTAAAAGTATCAACATGTTTACTCTCTTACCTTCTCCCTACGGGTCTAAAAGCTGTAGGATTTCCTGTACTGAAGCTCTTAAAGGATCCAAACGAGGGATGATGACCCATAGATTCAGCTATTGTTTCTAGAACATAGAACAACGTCTTATTAACTATACAATGTGACCGAATACGACTATATTTCATTAGAGGCACATTGGGAGACCCTAAATATTATCAAGAACGTTTGAATATAATACAGAGTTTTCTAAAATCAACAACAACAAACCAAACTGTCATAGGAGATGTTGAATATGTTTTCCATCAGAGTAACAACACCATCCTGAAATAAAACTACTGGAAAGACGATAACCTGTTCTGGACAGTGTTTAAGGTTCTTTGCAATAACGTTTTATTCAAATCGCTAGTTTAGTATTAATGAAGGAAAAAAGAGAAATAAAAGCAGCGATAGTTTTGAGACACTCTGTACCACTACCAAACTTTTCTGATCACCATAGGATCCTCAATCTACCTACGGTGGAATTTTGTTGCCCTAAGACAAAGTAGTTTTCAAGATATAATAGTTTTAAATAATCGCTTTTCTTTATAATCACTCCATAAATGAAAACATGTTTAACGCTCAAAAGAACTGTTTCACTTTAATGGTTCCAACTTTCAAGCTGTCTTTTCCCATGGTGATTTATTTAAAGCCTCTGCTGCACTCAAGAAAAGAACGACAAAATTATTTAATGTTGTTTTCATTCAATGTAAAGTAATGTTTGAAAAGGTTTTTACAAATAATGTGAAAATTTAGAAGATTCTCGCAATAAGTTTGGAATGGTGCAAATATTTATTTTGTAAAGATAAAGCACCTACAAAGATAATGTTTGGCATACATTCAACAACACAACAGTATTCAAATTCGATGACGAGGAACCCACTTTGAGACTAATAATGGCTGGAGACGGCTTGAATAACACAACTAGTTTTTAAACTAGTTGTATACAGTTTTTTTTAATAACTTTGTAA
>NW_013666644.1:187693-197363 GCF_000517525.1 Limulus polyphemus | reverse complement strand
GTAACTCACGATGTCTGGATCTCCTTAGTACAACTCTGTCACTTTTATTCATAATGCCTCGATCTTTAACGTTTTTTAAAGAAAGCGAGTCAGATAGCATACTTACTTGTTATGATAAAGAAAGTGAGTCAATTATCATACTTGTTATAGTAAAGAAAGTGAGTCAGATAGCATACTTACTTGTTATGATAAAGAAAGTGAGTCAATTATCATACTTGTTATAATAAAGATCGTGAGTCAGGTACCATACTTGTTACAGTAAAGAATCAAAATCTGTATCCATTTATTAAAGTAAATTATTGTCATTCATATAGTAGCATACTTTATGGAATATTTAAGTATGATTTTCTCAAGACTGATTAAAATTGTTCAAGATGTATAAAAGAATAGGGAAGTAGCGACATATTAGAAACATGTTATTTCATAAACAAAAAGTAATTTAATTGAAAAAACATTGCAACAGATTCGTCATTTTTAATAAGATTTGAAAACACAGACTTCAACCTTACGTACGATGGGTAATAAAAGTTACTGTCAGTTTTTGAGTCCGACTTCAGGAAAAATGGATTATATGAATGTTCACAGGGCGTGCTGTTACAGCTTTCCACAAGTTGATATACATGAGCAGTCTAAGGCTTCCCGTATGTAAAGTAACTTCTCTTCCTTAAAACTAACTCTGCCCGCGACATTCTGGACTGTATTGTAGATGACTAAAATGGATAACCGACTGATTGCAGGCAGTAAAAACTTAAAGTGGGAAATCTCGTAATCGTTATCGAACTTCCTACGCCATCCATCTGCCAATTAAGACTGCCAGGAATCGAAACCGATAAAATCAGGGGAAGACGGAAACGTTTCGAGACATACAAAATTGATGACTATAAAGTCTTTATCTAGAAACCTGGTAAATGTATATGTATTTGTAAATATAGACTTGAATAATAAAGATTAAAACCTTACCTGTCATTGTAGGGACCATATGCTGCAAAGGTAGGATCGTAAGTATAACAAGCTGGACCTTGAGTGAGGGCACCCCAAGGTGGACATCTATCTTTTAGGTCTTCCGCTGTTGCCTATATAGACCAAACGTAGAAGACTAAATATTATTTCTATTCAAAAATGTAAGAATAAATGTCAGTTACATCCAGAATTGGGCAACAAAGTTTCAGTTTCGTCTGGACATGTGCGACTAAATATTAGTTCTACTCGAATGTTAAAAACTAAACGTTCAAAGCAAAAGCGATTTTCATAGTATTAACAAAAGTCATATTTGAGAAACACACACACACAATCAAAAATTAATATTCTTTTCAAAGATTATGAAAAAAGTCTATATATTTAGAAGACACTCGGGTTATTGGGTGTTCTTTGATTGTAATGTTTAAAACATGCTCACACGAGTACTACGGTTTACGGTCAATATTTACTTAAGGAGTACAGTGTGGACAAAGAAACCAGTTGGGTCATAAGATTTCTGAATTGTATTTTCATTACAAATTTCTTTATATTCAATATTTTAACACATATAAAACGTGAAGCATAAAGTTCTTAATAAAAATCCTAAATATATAAATAACTTTAATTTTTTATGTAATAAAACAAAACAAAAAATATGCTCAAATGAGTTAATGCGGGTTCCCGAAAAGGAAAAAAAAAAGAGGTCATATCTGGTGTGGCTTTTAGTGGTCATCCTATGACCCTGATATCAAGACGGAGGACAAGTCTTATTTGTGAAACGGATTGTGGGAGTTTGAGTTGTTTAAACTTGCTGTCTTAATTGGTTAATATCTCGCATGTCGTGTAAGAAGTCCCAGGTTGAACTCACAATTAAAAAAGAAATTTGTCACCACTGCTGAATTTAAGAATATTTCCGTAAAAATAAGATCAGTGCTTTGTGCTATACATTCTTGCCGCTAATTATTAATTGTTCCTGAACGCGGTTTTCTTCTAAAGTACAAAAACATTTTCTGAAGGTGTGAAATACATGTTCGTTACGCTTTTTAAATTATTCTTGACAATGCTTCAATTCTAAAGGCTTCTATTTGCATCAAAGATTGCATGAGTTAATATGATCTTTATCTACCCCGAGTTATTTAATCTATTAATGGATGAGGTTCCTTACTGTCAGTCTTATAAATGGTTTCTGAGGAATAAATACATAAACATGCTTCCTGTACTTATACAACTTTTGGCAGGTGAGATCTAGAGCTAGTAAAAGCTAGTTGTTAGATTAGAAAATTTCTGGAAATGTAAGAATGATGGACATTTATTATAGTTCTAGAAACTTCTTGTAGACGGCGAGAATATTTAATCTATATTAGTATCAGAGGCGTCACTAGGCACACGGGGCCCATGCCCCGATTCTATTTGCCAGTGCCTCTAATCCCCATTTGGTGTCTTGAAAAATCAAAATAGAAAACCATGATCGATATTATATTGAAACGCCGAAAATCCCCACATCTATGGGCTCTAAGATCCTCACGTCTATGGGCCCGAGCTCCGAATCTTTTAAGCACCTAGCGACGCCTCTGATTAGTCTCCTAATTTTAAAGATCGTGGTTGACATTATTTTCGAACTACATTTTTTTATATTACTGATAAACCGCACCAGTTAATATTACAAGGCCGCTGTAGGTGGATGCTTATTAAAGGTTAACAGTACTGATGTAATATTGGCAGTGTTAGATAACGGTCTTATAATAACATCATAATAATATGATGAGTACCTTCCTCTGTTCGAAGAAATTAGTTTTTCGTTCTAGTTTAGGTGGAGTTTACCATATGTCCTCCAAACGCTCATTAACAGTGCTAATAAACTCAAGAGCTCTTTTAATAAATAATTAACTATATATTTATATTTTTACAAGGAGCACAACATATTAATTCTAACGAATCACAACTTCTGTCTCATTGTGTAACCCTTTTTCTATCAAATTTACTGATTATGGGGTTTCTATCCTCTCAGAGCCTGGTATGGTCTAATGGTTAGGATATTCGACTAGCAAACTGAGAGGGCGTTATTATGTGACGGTCAATCCCATTTTTTGATGATAAAAGAGTAACCCAAGAAATGGAGGGGGAGGGTGTTGACTAGATGACTTCCCTCTAGTCTAGCACTTCAATATTAGGGACGGATAGCGCAGATAGCTCTCCAGTAAATCTGCGCGAAAATTCTACAAATAACTATCCTTTAGTGGATTAGCTGCATCCTTATTTCTATACATTTTGCTGACAATGGGGTTTCATTACTCACAATTTCTACAAACTATTTCACACATAAGAATACGGGTTATGCAGTCCTGTACCGATCTGACTGGTATAAAGTTTTAGAGTAAATGAAGAATAAATTAAGAAAATTAAAGACTTATGGAACATAAGCTACAGGGATACATAAATACTGCAGCTAGAACTTGTTAAGTAAGTTATATATTTTTGTATACGGAGTAACAGGTCTATATTGCAGTTAAAACTTGTAAATAAAAATATATTTATATATAAATTCGATGACGAGGAACCCACTTTGAGACTAATAATGGTTGGTTGTACATTTGCTGTTATGTTAAACTTATATTAAAGTTTTTCTTCATTACCCATTTAAGCCGTCTCCAACCATATTTATATATATAGTTCATGAGCTACTGTGACAGACTTGTGCTAAGAACATTAAAATCCAGACATCGCGAGTTACACTGCCAGACTTGTAATAGAAACGTTAATTATCCAGACATTGTGAGTTACAGTGGCAGAATTGTAATAGAAACGCTAATTATCTGGACATTGTGATTTACAGTGACAGACTTGTATTGAGGAACGTTAAAATTCCAGACATCGTGTGCTACACTGACAGACTTGTACTAGGAACGCTAAATATCAAGACGTTGTGAGTCACAGTGACAGACTTGTAATTACTTGTTATAGTAAATAAAGTGAGTCAAGTACCATACTTACTTGTTATGGTACAGTTTTTTTAATAACTTTGTAACAAAAGTTTAAAAACAAGGCGCAAGAAAGAAGAAGAAATATGATCAACGTTTAGGCTAAACAATCTCAATTTAAAGAAGTTATTCTGCCGAACGATTGGCCATATTCTCTTTGCCCCTCTCACTGCATTGTACCCAAATTTCTTTGCTTCATTTGGAGTGATAATAACTCACCTTCAGTGCTATCACTAGAAGATTTTTCGAAGTTTTCCTCTTCAAATATTTGAGATTCCGTTGCTTGGTGTCTAACGTCGACCGTTGCAGGGCACATTACTTCTTTGAAATGGCTTAAGTATAGCCTTGAGCCTTTCGTGTTCAGCGTGTTTTCTTGTGGTAGTCTGTATTCACAGGAATCACTAGACGGTAAGGAAACAGGATTCTCAGGAAACTTGCTCCTCATCACACCGTTTTCTCTGAAAGCTGAGGAGAGAGAGAAACTCGGCTGTCTTGCCGAGGAACATGGGAGGACCACCTCCCCTGGTGTATTTATCACATGAGTAGCTTCAAAGTTTAAAGTGGGGTCAGCCTTGGTGGGGCTTGATGTCCTTGAATCAGGACTAGGATGCCAGTGGTCAGCGTAAATGGAAACTAATCCATTGTTAGTAACGAATCCTTCTGTCATATCAAGCCTGTAGCAGCGTTCTTTTATTTCTGGGGTTAGAGGGTTACATGGTTCTAATGTTGTGGATTTTTCTAACGGGGTTATTGTTGTAGGCATCGTTTGATTTGGACTTTTCAAAGGCGTAGTACTCTCCGAGCTTAATTGAGAAGGGCATTTCATAATCGGGGGGCTGTCTAACATTAAGTGATGAGGATATTTCAGGGTCTGAAGATTGTCTAGCATGTACTGAGGAGGACGTTTTAGAGTAGGGGGACTGTCCGAGGTGGCAGTATGAGCTAGTGACCAGATCTTTGGCCGTGAATCGGGGGAACCAGGGCTAGTCGTATTTTGACAGGCCGTTGATCCAGGGGAAGGTATATGCTGGTGGTACGTTCTACTGGCTGAGGGCAGCGTAAACTGCTTGTTCTCTGAGGACAGATTCTGGGGCGAAGAGTGATCCAAGATTTCTCGGAAAGTTGAGTTGTAATTTTCTTCTCCAACTTTATCCTTTGTTTTTCTCTCTTCAAGCTCGTTGTCCAATGAAAGTGGTGGTGTAGACGCTTGATCAACTATAACAGATAGAAACGTCACTGATATTATCAACAGAGCTCGCATGTGTGCCTTATAATTCTATCTCGGTACTCATAAGCTTTCATAGAATATTTTATATTAGATAGAAACATAACCGATACAAACAACAGAGCTTGTATATGCAACTTATAATTTTATCTCAGTACTCATCAACTTTCAGCTTACATTTCAATGCGACTTATAGTATTGGAATATGCTAAGGTAAAATAGTTCTTAAAATTCAGAGGGTATTGTTAAATGAAATGAGCTTGTCATAGTCATCCAAACCTACCTCATGTAGATTTAGTCAGTATTAAGTAAGCCTCATCTAGGACGATTATAGATTATATCAACAGCTGTACAATAAGTCTCTGAAGAGAAAATTGTTTCGCTCGTGACTTTCCCTATAGATCCCTTTAGTTCGTACTTTGAAATACACAAGGTTGAAGGAAATATCTTGCATTTCTACTGCGTATTTGTGAAATCACTGACCAGTTCATAGGCAAATGTTAAGTGGTTGAGAGCGAGAAGCTCTGATAAAATTCTTAATTTATTCAAACACTTCAGCAGGCTTCCTTTCACTTTACTCTCCTGTCATTTCTGTGCAGAATTTATGTACGCGCAATCACAATGATATATAGTTATGACGGGACATACTCCTTTCTCTGTGTCTCTATTGTTGAGAGTGAACCATCCCTGGGGACTCGAAAAAAAAACATTCTCAAGGAATACGACTATCTTATTATCACTAGAAATACCGAACATCAAGGAATACGACTATCTTATTATCACTACAAATACCGAACATCAAAGAATACGACTATCTGATTCTCACTAGAACCACCGAACCTCAAGGAATACGACTATCTGATTCTCACTAGAAATACTGAACCTCAAGGAATACGACTATCTGATTCTCACTAGAACTACCGAACCTCAAGGAATACGACTATCTGATTATCACTAGAAATACCGGAACTCAAGGAATACGACTATCTGATTCTCACTAGAACCACCGAACCTCAAGGAATACGACTATTTGATTCTCACTAGAAATACCGAACCTCAAGGAATACGACTATCTGATTCTCACTAGAACTACCGAACCTCAAGGAATACGACTATCTGATTATCACTAGAAATACCGGAACTCAAGGAATACGACTATCTGATTCTCACTAGAAATACCGAACCTCAAGGAATACGACTATCTTATTATCACTAGAAATACCGGAACTCAAGGAATACGACTATCTTATTATAACTTGTCTCAGGAGATTACTCCACCTTCCCCATGCTCGTCTCACCATTCACGTTTGTTATTTTCTCAAATTGAGGATAAAAATGGAAAATGACGACATTCCTGGACTTCACTTCCGAATTTATGCGATGTGTAAACACAAAATGCTTGCATAAGCTCACTGCTTAGCTATGCACTTTCAAACACTTGTTGATGGTTGCTTAAGTTCTCTGATAAGCTCTATACTCTCAAACCCTTGTTGAAGGTTTTTTAAACTCGCTGCTAAGCTATCCACTGTCAAACACTTGTTGATGATTGCTTGAATTCACTGCTAAGCTATATACTCTCAAACACTTGTTGATAATCTCTTAAGCCCGCTGTTAAGCCTTATACTCTCAAACACTTGTTGATGGTTGCTTGAACTCGCTGCTAAACTATATACTCTCAAACACTTGTTGACGAGGTTTAGGATAGGAGCCTCTCGATGTATTGTCAACTTTCAGATACATATGTAGTTGTCAACCAATGCTATTACTTACGGTCCTCTACTTAAGAAAAGACCTAGGATATTTGAAGATTAAAATTATCAACTGCAGTAATGAAGTTCTATGTGAGATTAAAGCTAAACACTTACGTAAAGTCAATGATTATTAAAAACATAGACTTGTTACACGTTCTTGGAACCCCCAGATGATATTATTCACAATTTATTAAGCCATAATTTGCCTGATGATGATAAAATAGTCTTAGCCAGAGGGTTAAAATTTTCTACTTCCCCGAATAAACTTCTTGAAGATTATTATTTTCTAAGTTTAGAAATGTTTCCACAGCAAGTGTCTAACTGTCAGCTTTGGAAAAATGGGTACACAACTTTTGAATAGGTTAAAACTCAAGTCGCTGATTGTCCCTCAGTATCTTATTCAAATGATATAAGGTTTTGGTTTCGGTACCCCTGTTCTCAGAAAGTTTGAAATAGTCAACTCAAAGAAGTTTTACAGCTAAAATATTAATACAATATTGATGGCAAATATAATATTTTGACCAAGGTGTGGTATAACAAACGTTACTGTAAATGATGTTAGTAGTTTCGAGTAAAGCCTGGATTATACTAATATGTAGATAACGCGCAAAGAAATAATACTAATACTCGCATGGGTATTCAAAGGCTAACTCTAATAGACATATGAAACGTAAAGGACTGATACTAGCACACGCAAGTCTTAAAGAAATAACACTATAATATTCGCTTAAGTCCAAAGAAATAACACTATAAAACACGCTTAACTTCAAAGAAATAATATGAATATAAACGTTAATCTTAGAAGAAGAAGAAACACATATTACCACTACTGTTATCCTCTGATTTTTCTCTAAGTTCTTTAGTTTTGACATCCTTGCAAAAAGTTTCGTCTGTTGAGACGGAATTGTCATTCACTTCTTCAATTTCTTCTGCATCATTCGGTTTATTTTTAGGTTCCCAAGTCATTTTGTTTTCTTTCTTCAGCCGTCTGCGAGCATTAGCAAACCACGTGGAAACTTGTGTCAATGTCATCTTCGTGATAATAGCCAACATAATCTTTTCTCCTTTGGTTGGATACGGATTCTTTCTGTGTTCGTAGAGCCATGCTTTTAGTGTGTTGGTTGTCTCTCTTGTAGCATTTTTTCTTCTGGCTACATTATCCATTGGTGACCCGTACCTACTTACCAAAGAAAAATGACAGAGGTCAGGTTTCACACCTATCTGTTATAGAAAATAATGGAAAACAGGTTTACTATTTATTCGTACTAGGAAAGAATGGGGGAGGGGGCAGATAAACTATCTACCTGTTACAGACAAAAAAGATTGAATGTCGTGTTCAATACGAACTTACTATAGGCTGAAACAATGGAATTCAGGATTTATATCTACTTTTAGGGAAAAACAAGATAACGAAAACCGGGGTCCATATCTACTTGCTAGAGGAAATTAAAGTAAATCAGGTTTCACACGTATGTGTTCCAAAAAACAAGATAACGAAAACCGGGGTCCATATCTACTTGCTAGAGAAAATTAAAGTAAATCAGGTTTCACACGTATGTGTTCCAAAAAATAGAAAAAGGGAGACAGGCTCTATATGTACTTGTTATAGAAAAGAAAGGGAATCAGGCACCATACTTGTGTAATAAAGAAAACAAATCAGGTCTCATACTTACTTGTTATAGAAAAGAAAGTGAGTCAAATACCATACTTACTTGTTATGGTAAAGAAAGTGAGTCAAATACCATACTTACTTGTTATGGTAAATAAAGTGAGTCAAGTACCATACTTACTTGTTATGGTAAAGAAAGTGAGTCACGTACCATACTTACTTGTTATGATAAATAAAGTGAGCCAAGTACCATACTTACTTGTTATGATAAAGAAAGTGAGTCAAGTACCATACTTACTTGTTATGGTAAATAAAGTGAGTCAAGTACCATACTTACTTGTTATGGTAAAGAAAGTGAGTCAAATATCATAATTACTTGTTATGGTAAATAAAGTGAGTCAAGTACCATACTTACTTGTTATGGTAAAGAAAGTGAGTCAAGTACCATTCAAAGTTTTAAAAACTAGTTGTGTTATTAGTTGTTAAAGCGTAAAAAAACAATCATTGACTTAAATTAAGAGTAATAACAAACAGCACTTTCTGGGTCTTTAAGTAGTTTAGGTTTTGATTTCTTATACAAAATGAGAAGAGTTGGGACATTTACTGTCTTATAAAGGCTAGCTATGTATTTCAGCTAGTATAAGTAATAGACTTTGTGTTTTTCGTTGTTGGTGTTATTAAACTGTTTCCAGTACAAAATATTGTGGTGAACAATTCCTGTTAAATTATAATTTATAAATGGTACGAAATATTTATATATTTCAGTAACTTAGGATTAGATGTAATATAGAAGGAGTTTAATTTGTTGAGATATACCTACGATACTGTCAGTACATTAGAAGCAAAGCTTAATTTTTAATTTTAATCTAGATTTAAGTAATTAAGTTTTTATGTCCATTCACATATTAAGTGCAGATCCTAACTGAAACAAATGCATTGAAAAAAGGCAAAAACTTATTATTGCAACTCTTTCTTTTGGTATTTGGTATTTTGAAATCAGTCAGCAGCGCCTGTCGCATAATATGTGGCTACTCTTAAGTGAGAAGTTGGATCGACTGTCATAGTTATTCTATCTCCACAGATGAAAGTCTTTGAGCGTGTTCAGAGGGAAATTGCGACTCGAATCTTGGACTGTCTAATCCACAGTCCA
>NW_013666644.1:157759-186828 GCF_000517525.1 Limulus polyphemus | reverse complement strand
AGTGACAGACCTGTAGTGAACATAACTCATCTGATGACATCTTTAGCAAGAAAACGTCACTTTTCTATACTAGTTGTAGTTTTAAATAGTTGATATGTCATGTTATTATTATAAGTTAAGAGAGCTAACAATATTTTAAAGACATCCGATCTCTTTACGATTCGAGAATATAGAAAAGCTTTGTGTAACACAATAAAAATGACGTATTTTACTGTATTACTTTAATACGACTACTGTATCTTTGGCGTTAAATGAACTGGTAAAGGTTTTCCAGTATGCGGTTAAAAATATCCCAAAATTTAACTTTTGAATTTCTCTATCATACCAGAGGCGTGTAGAAGGCTGGAGTATTGGGTCCTAGAGCCGTAACGCAGCTCGCGGGGTCCGGATAGGTTGTTCCAAACAGACCGCTCATCGTGATACTGCTGGCCAGACGTGGATAGGAAGGGAGTATCCGAGAGTCACATGCCGGAGGAAGTGAATATACAGCGGCAGAGACTGCGTTGTGAGGATCAGCCGCAACTGATTGAACAGAGTCACAGCAAGGCCCCGGCGAAGGCTGACTAGGCATCAGGAACTGAATGCAGAGAAAGAGTAAAAACTGAATTAATTATGTTGAGTTTTGATGTAAAATTTTTTGTCAACTTGCTTCATTTTAAAGAGGTCTCATATAAGTTCTGTTGTTGAACGTAATATGTTATAAACCTTGCTATAAGCCAGAGTAGGACATATTTATAAGCGCAAGGATCCAATGTACGACTTATTTATAAGCGTAAGGATCCAGTGTATGACTTATGTATAAGCGTAAGGATCCACTGTATGACATATTTATAAGCTTGTGGATCCAGTGTGGAACTTATTTATAAGCGCAAGGATCCAACATATAACTCATTTATAATCATAAGGATCCAATGTACGACTTACTTATAAGCGTAAGGATCAGTGTAGGACTTATTTATAAGTGTAAGGATCCACTGTAGAACTTATTTATAAGCGTAAATATCCAGTGCACATTGTAGTTTCAGATATAAGAGTTCGTGAACGAGAAATGTCTAATATCTACTGACTGCTGTTAGATATACTAACACACTTTGGGTTTAATAAAAAAAAATCATATAATATTTGTTTGTAGATAGAGCAACAAACAGTATATGGTGTTCAATAAATGCATGCACGCACACAAGATGTTTGATCTCGTACACGTGTGGTGTCGAACCTTAGAAATACACGCATAGGCTGGTTTCGATGTCACACAGCTATCGTGTTTGAATAAAAAAAAATACATTTCTGGAGAAATAAAAATATACTACTATATTTATTTCTTAAAGGTTCACCATCTGATCACTTAGAAAATCGTCATTCTGATATCTTGAAATATTATCATCTGAGCGTTTTAAAATCTATGAATCTTATCAGTTAAAGGGAGATCATTCTGGTCAGTTGAAAGACCCTTGACACAATATCAGGTTTCTAACTGTATATAGTGGTCGGATTCTTTTACAGTAGGTGTCTGTCTGTAACTTGCTGGCGATAAATTTTAACAATAAACGGACAGCACACGATCCACTTGTTTTAAAATAATATATTAAAAACAAGTCAAATATATGTACAAAATTATTTACACTATAGGATATCGCAGTTGTATCTAAAACTCTAAACAATTTTTTCTTGTCAAAAGTCCACACAGGATGATTCAATTACTTTAGAAAGCATCAGACAAGACGAATTATTTTTCTCTATTCTTTCATCACTTACGTGACCCCGTGGGTTACTACAGTTGTATCCAGAACATTATCAAAGTCCACACAAATGGGGTCAGTTACTTTATAACATCCTTTGACAAAACAAATTATTCTCCTTATCTCTGTTAAACTGTGAAACTCACAGCTCAATGCAGTCTAACTTCACTTTCGCTAATATAAGATTTAATTTCTCTTGTTGGTTACCATAGTTGTATCCAGAGCTTTCAGTAATTGTCTCTCTTTTTCGTTAAAAGTCCACACAGGCTGGTTCATTTATTTCAGAACCCAATTGACAAGACAAATTATTTTTCCTATCTTTGTTGTTACACACTATAGAAATCACCCGTTAAGGCTAATGACTCACACGCCGGCTAACTTCACGTTTTCTTTCACTAATTAACTTTTTTCTGACTGAACTTCTCTTGCTTTGTGCTCACTTGGTCGCGATATGTATATATATTGCCCAACTGAGGCCTCGAACATTCTACTAACTACGGAACGCTATGATGTAACGATACTCGCTTAAGGCAACGAGAAAAATAACGAAGATTTGAGTAACATGACGTCAACAATATAACAAAAGCCTATTAAAAAAATGAAACTGCGTACACAACGCACGACTCATACAGAGTTGTGTAGCAAAACTTGTCATAACTATCGCTTTCAAAATAATTAACTTTAACACTCTTCTTGGGAAAAGTAAATAATCATTAAATATTAAATCACTAAATGAAATAAATAAATAATAATTCTTACACTAAACAGTCTTGTATATCCAACACACACAGAGATCCATGAACTAGCTGAAGACACGTGATTCGGGTTAAATACTCACATGTACTTTCTCAAAGCAACCTGTTTATTACCCGCTATACCTGTGACTTATGGTATTTGTAGGTCAGTAAGTATTTGTCCAGTCATAATATCTGGCCAGTATGATCTGAATTGGGGTTCGATATTTCCGACAGAGGCCGCTACAGTTTGTATTGTGTATATATATATATATATATATATATATAGTAGATAGATAGATAGATAGATAGTGGAGAGAAATGTGCTCCAAGAGTTCTAAAACCTGTACACGTTTTACCTGACGACTGAAAGTTTAAGCAGGAAAATTAAGCAGAAATATTTGTGTTGTTTTATTGTATCCTAACTGATCTTGATGAGAAATAAACAAAATTTGTTGTTAATGTTTACTTTTTCATTGTTAAGGCAAAGCTGCGTAATGGGCTAGCTGTGTTATGTCCACTGTGGGGATTAAAGCCCGATTTTTAGCGTTTTAAACTCTTAAGCTCTTTATAGAATATTTCTATACGTGATATGCTTGAATATTCTGCGGCAGTTATAAGAGCAAGTGACTGGCCGTTTCATTTGATTTAATGATGATATACACAAGATACAAGTAAGCAGTGTCACGTAATGCAAATCCAAAAAATACTTGTGAGTTTTTAAAAAGAAAACAGCTCGCTCACCTGAAACGTGTAATTAAGATACACTGTAAGAAAGAAACCTTGTTAATCATAAAACTCTGACCTGAAAAACAGGATTTTCTGAAGTTGTGAAAACCTATTTCGGACGGATTAGATACCCTCGTCTACATGTAATAATTGTCTAGGTACTACCATGGGTTCGAGCTTAGGATGGGCTCGGGTTTTACTTCCATTATAAATATACTATAGAAATATCTTTACTAAACCGTTCCAACACAACCATGTACTTATTCCATACGTCAAATAGATAACCTACACAGGGTTAGTCAAAGATATAACATTCATTATGATAATAAAACAATCATTATTAGTGAAAACAAATCACTACTAAACATCAATTAAAAACACATACAGAAATGAATAATATATTAGGAAATTACAAATTATCACGGTTGAACTTCCTTGAATCATAAAGTCATGATTATGTCATATAAAGTGTCTTAATCACACAACTTATTTTTCATTACTTAAAATAAGATTTTCTATCTATCTATCTAAAGATTTGCTTTTTGAATAAGAAAATATTGTGTAGTTTTATTAGGATTAAAACAACTTGTATCAGAACTGTTAATATAAAAATATTTAATCTGTATATTATATTCCTAGTACGTTCCAAGTACAAGATCTGTAGGTAAACGAAGGTGTTAAGTACAGATGGATTCACTCTTTTATCCTTGGAAAATAAGTCAACTCTTTTTTCGGTGTATCATTTTCAAAGCATTTTTTGCATCAAACCAGTTTGTTTCGCTGTTTCCATAGCAATGGGTGAAAGATCTCTCTCATTTTTTACAAGCCGTTTTTTGGATGAGCTGAGACATTTTTTATAGAAGTTATGTGAAAGACAATGATGCATAAGTTAAATAGAAATAATGCAAATTAATCCATGTATACTCTTCTTAATCCATTACGGCGCTCGATTAGCTATCTGTGAGTCGCGAGTTCGAATCCCGTCACCGAACATGCTCATCCTTTCAATCGTGAGGGGAGGGGCGTTATAACGTGACGGTCAATCCCACTTTTCGTTGGTGAAAGAGCAGCCCAAGAGTTGGCGGTGGGTGATGTTGAGTACCTTCCTTCTAGTCTATCACTTCAAAATTAGGGACGACTAGTGCAGATAACCTTCGGATAGCTTAACGTGAAATTTAAAAACAAACAGGATTTTTTAATCCTCAAGATAACCGCTTGTGTCGTGCTGTGCACTGCCGGTTGGGCCTATTAGCTAAACAAATTGGGTAAATATAATAAAGTTCTGTGTGAAATGTGTAGAGTTTCCCCAGAGATAATTAGTGGGATTAATCGTAATACGGGCCCGGCATGGCCAGGTGGTTAGGGCGCTCGACTCGTAATCTGAGGGTCGCGGGTTCGAATCCCCGTCACACCAAACATGCCAACCTCCGCCTTTGCCTGGTCCCAAGTCCAGGATGAGAAAGGAGGAGGGTTTGGCGCGGGGCTAGCAACTCCACCCCGTAAAAACCAACCTGCTACAAGTAACTGCAACAACAACTTTCCGTTGGTGAGGTGTTGTTACGGCCCTATGCTCCACTGGGAGTTTAAGGAATAAAAAAAAATCGTAATACTGATAGTATTGTTTTATCTAAATATTTTGTGTGATTCACACGTTGTGGGGAGGGTCTCTGTATAACCACGGATCCAAAAGCAATTCGGTACATAAATACTTGAGAAACCTGTTTGTTATTCTAAGGTCAACAAGCCTCGTTTCCCAAATTCACGTTTATTGACACCTGAAAATCCAAGTCTTGCTATTTTTCACGAATATTAAATGTAACACAAATGTCAAGTGTGATAGATTTGCAGCAGAACAGATAGGAGACCATCTCATCCATGTTGCCGCTGTACTTACAAAATTATGAAAATATGGAACGTTTAATCAAACTAGAGGTAGCTGTTATATCTACATTTAGTGGTTAGCGTGCTGGTCTGTGAATCCTAGAATTTGTTGTTCACATCCCGTTGCACGAAAGCGCGCTTCACACTTTGGGGACATCGGTACATTACAAGAGGGACAGTCAAATCCCACTATCCAACTAAAGTAGCTAAGAGACTAACTGCATTCCATCTATTCTATCAATTTAAAATTAGGTATAAGCTCTATGCCTACAGCAGGGATTGAACTCCAGGTTTTAATGTTATAAGCCGTCAAGTTTACCGCTAAGCCATCGGAAAATGGTTTTAAAGCATATGTGCTTTAGGTGTCCAGATGATGAGATCTTACTAAACATGATTTATGTTTCACCATTTTACCGAAGTCAGGAGACACTTATGATTCTTGGCATTTATATTTTTGTAAGAAAGCTTTTTAAGAAAAAAGACAAGTCTACGTAACTTTATTATTACTTTAGGTAAAAGTACAGTTTTTATTTACTAATGCAATATACGTTTGATATGGTTTAAATTTTTGGACAAAGCCACTCGAGGGCTTTCTGCAATAGCCGTCCCTAATTTATCAGTGATAAACTAGAGGGAAGGCAGTTAGTCATCATACCCCACTGCCAAATCTTGGGCTACGCTTTCACCAACGAATAGTGGGATTGATCATAACATTATAACGCCCCCAAAGCTGAAAGGGCGAGAATGTTCGATGGCGGAGATTCCAATCCGCGACTCGCAGGTTGCAAGTCGAGCGCCCTAACCACTAATTCTGTGAAACATTATTCCCCCTTTGCAGTTCTGGTCAAATTTACTCCATTTAGTAGTTCTGAACAAATTAATGATTGACATCTACAAATGTGATGAAATAATTTACTCCATTTAGTAGTTCTGAACAAATTAATGATTGACATCTACAAAAACTACTAAATGGAGTAAATTATTTCACCACACTGAACAAATCAATAATTGACATCTACAAATGTGGTGAAATAGTTTACTCCATTCAGTAGTTCTGAACAAATTAATGATTGACATCTACAAATGTGGTGAAATAATTTACTCCATTTAGTAGTTCTGAACAAATTAATAATTGACATCTGTAAATGTGATGATATATTTTACTCTATTTAGTAGTTCTGAACAAATTAATGATTGACATCTACAAATGTGGTGAAATATTTTCTTTTCCATTTAGTAGTTCTGAACAAATTAATGATTGACATCTACAAATGTGGTGAAATATTTTCTTTTCCATTTAGTAGTTCTGATCAAATTCATAGTTCATTTGTGTAGTTCGGGTGAAAAAGATACATTTGTTAAAGTAGTTTTGTTCAATTTATTACACCAATTTCAAGTATCGTTCAAGTAAACAGTCCTAAGTAAACAATTTGCACCTATAAAGTCTCTCGGAGGGTCAGCGGTACGTTTCCGTAGTTACAGCACTAAAATCCGTGGTTCGATTGCTCATAGCTTTGAGGCAAAATACTAAAAACAGCAAGTTAAAAAAATCAACTCTTCATTAAATTTATGCAGTTTTGCTCACTGGTTGATAATTAGCCAATTGGTGGGTGGGAGGGGGAAGGTGACATAGTGAATTCACTAGCATGTACCTACGAAGCTATCGTAAACTTTAATTCAACCACTTCAATTGTTTTAGGAGATATGGATTAAACTATTCGATGTAACTGTGCTGGTTCTTTGTGTTTTGGACTATCGTATGTGATGAGCCTGGTGTGGCCTAGTGGTTAGCGTGTCCGAACTGTGAACTTGAGGATTCAAGGCTCACGGCCTCTTTCAGGTTGAGGTTGTGGGTGCGCTATAGAAATGACAATCAAGTCCCTCTATTCAGTCAGACAAGAGTAGCCAAGTAGTTGTCGGTGAGTGATTTTGACTAACTCTCTCTTACTTCTAGTCTATCAGTTTAATACTAGGGGCGACTATGCGAAAAGGGTCCTAGTCCTAAAATAAGCAATCACATATAGCTACTCTTTGTTTTAGTACGGGTATTGTTTGTTTGTTTCTAATTAAGCACAAAGCTACACAATGGGTTATCTGTGCTCTGCCCACCACGGGTATCGAAACCCAGTTTCTAGCGTTGTAAGTCCGCAGACATACCGCTGTGCCACTGGAGGGCTGTACGGGTATAATTCTTCGTTTGTATGAGTTTCTTTGTTTCAACTCGTAACACCGTATTATACACTAAACGCTCATAACTGTTTCATACTCTGTACACTATAATAAATACAGTCACTGTACTTCATGTGTAGTTTTATTAAATATAGTTACATCTACGTGAGTTTGTTTGTATTACCGCTTAAACTTTTTTCAAATAGACCAGGATTTGTCGATCTAACACATAATGCCTGCAAGAAAGCGTAGCTTTAATGCTGTGCGTGAAAATGATAGAATAAGGAAAATTCAAGCGAAGGGTATGAAAACTACCGCAAATGTTTTGCGGGTCGCAGCTAGTATATATTAATACTGATACTGTTTCTCTTTCTTTTTTGATCTCTGGCCTTTGGAATACTTACAGGAGGTTCATAAGATGCTTTTAGAAACAATTATATTTCAGCTTCATCTAACGGTGTTGTTAGATTTACTTAGCCCTTAAATATAATCGATAATATTTGTATATGTGTGTGTGTGTGTGCGTAAACACGAAAATACCTATGGAAACACACTCATAAGCAATATGCATATAGGAGTCACAAACAACGAGTAGTGGCAACAAGAAAGTGGTACGATTAACTAGTGTTTTTTTATATGAACTCTTTGTTTTCACAGAGCATTACATCTTGTTTTCATGCTTCTGTACACTTTATTAATTTACTAGCGTGAATATTGTTCCAAATGCCATATTTCACTCCTGATAATTCCCCAATTGTTTTGTAGCCTTTTGGCTTTCTCAGTTTTTACATACGTTCATACAGTCTGAAGATTGTTACATAGGACTTTGTACAAGCTAAGCCATGGTTTTGAGTGTTCTAGAACACTTACTGTATGCTTGGATCATTGTCTTGATGGAAGATAAATTTCCATTGGAAGAGCCATGTCTCTGAGAGAATGTGGTGATGGGTCATAATTCTCCTGCACCTGTCAGCAGTCAAGGAGCCATACATTTTGTGTAGATCACTGACACTGTTGACTAAAATGCAGTACCACACTTGTACTGATCCCACACCATACGTCACTGTTGATATACATTGACTATGATACCATTCTCCTCTACGCCGTCGAGCAAAGTATCATTGATTGTTGTCAAACAATTCGAATTTGAATTAATCAGTAAAGAGGACACATATTCAGCTTCGCTTGTTTCACTGTTTGTAACAAGAGGCTCAGTTTAAATTTTTGGTTTGGTTACGTCTTCTCAGCAGTGGTTTTCAGACAGCTGCACATATATTGCATCTCACTGTTCTCAAGGTAACATTCACAAGTGTATTTACAGACAAAACTTGTACTCGAACATGCTTAACATCACTCTTGGAGAGTTTGGTTTTCTACCTCTACCACTTCTATTATCAAAGGTGTCAGTTTCACGTACCCTTTTCACAGTCTTGTATGTAGCTTTTACTGAAAATTGGAGTCTTGCCGCAATTTTTCGGAGTATTCTTAACTAGTCCAAACTTCGGTTTCTACACATACGGTATTTCAGTCATGGGAGCCACGAATGGATCACACTACTACTACTGGGCATAGTATGATTGCTTGTACTTTTGTTGGTTTTGTATTGGTGTGGCACTTTCTGATTAGTTGATTAAAAACAAACACTGCATAAACTATCAATACGTGCCTGTTCTCTGGCGCATTTCACTTTCATATAATAAATGAGACTCATTCCCGTAGTATTTTCCTTTTATGCCCCTTTTTCATCATTACTTTCAATACTGTATACGTTCACGAGATTTAATTTGCTTCTCATTTAAATATAGTATAGTTGTGTTTTATTCCATATCAAATTACAGGGGTTTTTATGTATATTTGATCTTTCATCCGACCAATAAGTTAGATTTACTTCTGGTTTAAATATGTTAGAGCTGTATGTTTTATTTTGTATCAGATAACGAGGGTTTAATTTATATTTCATCCTTCATTTGACCACGGAATTACTTTTATCATTTCTCTTTTATGTGTATGTGAAACTGTGTATTTTTATTTCTCATTATCCACGTGAACACATAATTCTGTTTTAACTAAGTACAGGGAGGAGATATATATTTAACGAATCAATTCACCACAAAAAGATATAAAACTATATCCTGTCTGGCTTCGTTAAAATACTTTCCGTTTCAGGGTTAAATTCTGTTTGTTATCGTTATACATGGGATGTCGCCCTTTTCCCGCCCCACTTTGATGGAATGTATTTATGACTTCCTGAGGCACTAAGTGTGGCGACACCTTATCCCACCTGACGCGAATATATATAAAGCACACGTATACGTTCTGTTTGCGTGTTAATTAATAAGGATATTTTCTCTTTCTGCATTCGAAAATATATTTATTCAGATCTCGTTGCACGAGAATACAACAATCTTTCTAGCTTATTTCATCAGGATGTGCATTATTTTACTTTTCAGATGTATTACGAATATAAGTAAATATAGATATAATTTATTAATGAGTTTTGCTTGTGATCGCCTAATAAAAACTTGATGAACAAAGGAAGCAGTTTACATATACGGAAAAAAATAGATTGGATTATGTGTAACAATGATCATAGCTGATTCGTATGTATTTTTTCTTCTTTCTTATATATATATATATATATATACATAATGTGTGTGTGCGTGTGTGCGCGCGCGCGCGCTCGCGTATCATAGTTCCTTGATGATGGAGTACTGCTGTACAGGTACGCTTTCACGTAAATATATAAAATTTAAAACTTATACTTTAAGGTTGTGGTTATCGGCCAGTATATTAAGACCAACTGAAACGAACTGTTGCTAATGTTTATTTAATTTGAAACGAACTGTTGCTAATGTTTGTTTAATTTGAACTTTGTTTGTGTTCTGAGAGAGTCTTGTGCTTCGATAAGAAAATTCGTGTGGATTTTATTAAGTGAAATCCAATCGAGAGACAGCGTTTGGAAGAATCTGGATTTGGTGTACTTGTTCATTGATTTAGATTTTTTTCGTTATTACTAAAATTTAAGTTTGCTTGGCTGATAAACAACAGTTGAATGAAAGCAGGTTTGTTGAAAGTTTGTTGCTGTGAAAAAGAATGATACACATCTCTTTCGTGCCTTTTTTCTGAAATACTTACTACCTTACGCAACCATAACAGCATAATACCATTTAGTCTATGCGATATAATCTGTATCGGCTGATTAGGGACCCTTGGGGTTTTTCCTGTACTTGGAATGCTAGATAAATGGAAGGCTAATTAAACCGGCATGAAGAAGTAAAGTTTAAGCGGATGAACAGGGCAGAGTAGTACGAGTATGATAGCAGCCTTGGGGAAGAACCGATAAGCGAGAAAGCTTGTAATCAGGTACCGTAAGGTAACGTACGAATTTTGTCATAAAAGATAGATATTTGGTTTTATGGTATAAATGGCATTGTGTAGTCAGCCAACAGAGAGAGTCAGAAATTTAATGGTTTCGAAGTAAATTCAAGCAACCAATAAAGCTAAAGCGGCTAATTTCATTAACCGAAATGAGTTTTATGGACACATGACTTTCAAGTTGCTAGTCAACGTTCAAACAATTAAGGGTCGGTCGTTGATTATACACAGAATTACTCATAAAATAAGAGGAATGTTAGTATCAGTTATCTGTAACTAGTATTTAATAAACATTTAAAACAGAGTATCGAAACGATGTAGACTATTAAAAACAAGTGTTAGTGGCCTAGGAATCGGGGAGGGAGCTTTTCAATCTGTCGTAGTAAAAATACAATAAACATTCGGAAGATTACTCCCAGCACGAGAATGCGTGAAATTTAATCCAAAACCCAAGTGCTTCCAGGGCCCCAAAGCAAGTCCTGGTCCTCGGCCGTAATGGATGCGCTTGAGGTATACATTCCTTTGCTTCACTCGGTCAAATAAACCTTGCCACCCCTCTCCCCAGTTTTTAATTTTTCTATTACATGAGGGCTATCTGCGCTAGCCGTCCATAATTTAGAAGTGAAATGCTAGAGGGAAGGTAGCAAGTCATCACCACCCACCGCCAACTCTTGGGCTACTCTTTTACGAACCTATTTTACAAATCCAATAGTGGGATTGACCGTCACATTATAACGCCCACACGACTCAGATTGCGAGTCAAGAGCCTTAACCACCTGGCCATGCCAGGCCCGTGACAAAAGGGGGTATACAGTTAGCTCTTTATTTATTTGTAAACAAAACATATAGAAGCTGTTCTGGAATATGTTGAAATTGGTGGTTGTAGCGGTTGACACATCTCTAGAAACTGTCCCTGATACTTCTTCACACTTTCTGACACACTTTCTTATTTTCATTTATTTCATTGAATAGAATTACTACTGTAAGCCTATTTTTCTCACAACCTTGTTTACATATATTAAGAGATTTACTTATGTATATTTTTCTACATAGATACTTAGATACAAAAATATTTCACAGCTCTTTCTATATTTATATATATTTCTATGTAGATACCGGGATATAAATATATTTTTATATAGTTACTTAGCTACACATAGAAATCTTGAACTTTTATATGTTCTTATTGGAAAAGTAACACATTTTTTTGTGTATTTTACAATCATTTAACATTATAATAAATCATGATTAAAATTTTATACAAAAATACGTTTAATTCTTTTAGGAAACTTGTCCAGCTTAATTTACAATAAAGTCCTTGCGAGTCAATGAGTCGGTATTTCATATTAGAAATAAGTAATTTTAATGCCCCCCCCCCAGTGGCACAGCGGTATGTCTGCGGATTACAACGCTAGAAACCGGGTTTCGATACCCGTGGTAGGCAGAGCACAGATAGCCCATCGTGTAGCTTTGTACTTAACTTCAAACAAACTAACAATCCTTTTAATTTCCATGTTGTAATATCTCAGTAATGCGAGGATTCCTAATTTAGGTTTTATGGGCACCCATCAATATCATAGAAAAACAATTCTCGACAGGTGAAGATCAGGCTCCCTACAAGGAATCATATCCGACTCGCTTGAGTACGAGTTCGAAGTATGATATTTCATCGATTAAAAGTTGAACTATTTCGTTAAATGACAATAAAACAAAGGGGCAGATATTTGCAAACACCACCAGAATCTCGTTGTTGCAGTTTCTTTTTCTAGACGATTTTTTTCTCGCCTGTACAGTAAGATTTAATATTAAAAACAAAATAATGAATGTGATATTGTATGTTATTCTAGCATACAAGTTGTCACTGAAGCACACATACGTATAGACCGATGTTTCAATGTAGAAATGTTTCAATGAGCTTGTTTTTTTTAGAGGTTTTGGTTTATTTGTTTGTTTGTTAAAATTAAGCATGTAGGGAAGCTTTAGTTGGTTCATAGTGAAAACTCCAGAAATTTTCATCATTTGTAAACACTGTTATCAAGAGGGAGCGAATTAGGTTCCATGTAGAACCATCAGAATACGATATATGACAGTCAATTGTATAGTCTCAAACTCCACGCACAAAAAGTAGTAAAGTTGAAATAAAATAATTTTAATTAATTAAATGTTTTTCCGTCTTCCTCTTTTTGAACGAAATGAGAGAAAAGCAAGGATAAGAAAGGATAATTATTAATGATGTAACACAATAAAAAGGGATAATTATTAATGATGTAACACAATAAAAAGGGATAATTATTAATGATGTAACACAGTAAAAAGGGATAATTATTAATGATATAACACAGTAAAGAAAGAATAATTATTAATGATGTAACACAGTAAAAAGGGATAATTATTAATGATGTAACATAGCAAAAAGGGATAATTATTAATGATGTAACACAGCAAAAGGGGATAATTATTAATGATGTAACACAGTAAAAGGGATAATTATTAATGATGTAACACAGCAAAAGGGGATAATTATTAATGATGTAACACAGTAAAAGGGATAATTATTAAATGATGTAACACAGTAAAGAAAGGATAATCATTAATGATGTAACACAGTAAAAAGGGATAATTATTAATGATGTAACACAGTAAAGAAAGGATAATTATTAATGATGTGACACAGTAAAAAGGGATAATTATTAATGATATAACACAGTAAAGAAAGGATAATTATTAATGATGTAACACAGCAAAAAGGGATAATTATTAATGATGTAACACAGTAAAGAAAGGATAATTATTAATGATGTGACACAGTAAAAAGGGATAATTATTAATGATGTAACACAGTAAAGAAAGGATAATTATTGATGATGTAACACAGTAATGAAAGGGTAATTATTAATGATGTAACACAGCAATGAAAGGATAATTATTAATGATGTAACACAGTAAAGAAAGGGTAATTATTAATGATGTAACACAGTAAAGAAAGGATAATTATTAATGATGTAACACAGTAAAAAGGGCTAATTATTAATGATGTAACACAGCAAAAATGGATAATTATTAATGATGTGACACAGTAAAAAGGGATAATTATTAGTGATGTAACACAGTAAAAGGGGATAATTATTAATGATGTAACATACTAAAAAGGGATAATTATTAATAATGTAACACAGTAAAAAGGGTAATTATTAATGATGTAACACAGTAAAGAAAGGATAATTATTAATGATGTAACACAGTAAAGAAAGGATAATTATTAATGATGTAACACAGTAAGAGGGCTAATTATTAATGATGTAACACAGTAAAAAGGGATAATTATTAATGATGTAACACAGTAAGAGGGCTAATTATTAATGATGTAACACAGTAAAAAGGGATAATTATTAATGATGTAACACAGTATAAAGAGATTGTTTTATTTCTTATTTACCACACAGAGGCGAATGGGAAGATATTTTAACTATTTTTACGAAATGTGTTTGTGTGTCTGTGTCTGTCTGTCTGTCATATATCTTTCAACTAAATAGGATCAAAGTAAGGACGCAAGAATGAAGACGACGCACAAATGTACAAACAACGATATGGAATTTATAAAGCATAACTTGGTTCTGGTTACCGAAGATAATAACGACTCACAGCCCAGTAGAGGTTCACCGGTTTTAATAGCAGGCTAGGTCTCAAGTTGTTGTTGTGAAAGCATGAAAAATAATCGAATTGTTAGCAATTATATGGATGATTAAACGTTACCTTTCCACTTCGTGTCAGTTGTGACTGTTTATAGCTAGTAATTGAAATAAAACTTTGTAGCCTGAACGACGCCTTATTCGCACGTGGGTTAAACAACCACGTCAGAGATCCCTACGTTTCAGGTAAAGCAGTTCCAAACTTTGAGCTACTGAGCAGAGGGAAGGAAGCGAGCCAGCAGCGCTCACCATCACAAAGACTATGTCCGGATCTTTGAGTAGAATAACGGAATTGACTCTCACTTTCATAACGCGCCCAAGGCTGGAAGAACGAAGCGCATTCAGCTGCAGCACGATTCGAACCTTGGACCCTTTGATAAGCAGCCCGACATATTAACCACTAGGCCATTCCCGGTCACCAGTTAGGGGAAAGAGGCTATAAAACCATAGCTTTTAAAATGAATGGTATATTTTAGGTTTAGAATCTGGAGCTAATACTGAATTACAATTACACCGAATTACTAGGCTTACGAAGAGAGGTTAAATGTGAAACTATTCTGTGGATATAGACATCTCTCCCATTACGAACCATTGTGGTGCTGCAACACAATAGTTTGTATCCAAATTTTATTTCCGTCCCATATGCACTATACCCTTGCAGTTTTTGGGTAAAATATTGTTGGAGTTGTATTTATTCGCTTAGATATGTACACAAAGCGAATGTTGCAGCTGAAACCATTACAATATTAATTATTGTTGGCACAGAAATACCGCTGTAAGTATCTTCACCTCGAGGAATAAAGATGAACCCGTTATCGATATCTTGATAATGCTTTCCGGGTAAATATCCTGATAGTTGTGTGAATTCTTCTAATAATTCTTCGCTAGCTTGAATTATTTTAATGTTTTTTGTGTAGATATCCTGAAAATGTTTTTTTTGTGTGTGTGTGTGTACATATTCTGGTAATTCTTGATGAATATGTATTCTTTTAATGTTTTCTGTGTAGATATCCTGTTAATGTCTGTTGTGTACATATTCTGGTAATTCTTGGTGAATATGTATTCTATTAATGTTTTCTGTGTAGATATCCTGTTAATGTCTGTTGTGTACATATTCTGGTAATTCTTGATGAATATGTATTCTTTTAATGTTTTCTGTGTAGATATCCTGTTAATGTCTGTTGTGTACATATTCTGGTAATTCTTGGTGAATGTGTATTTTTTAATGTTTTCTATGTAGATATCCTGATAATGTTTGTTGTGTACATATTCTGGTAATTCTTGATGAATATGTATTATTTTAATGTTTTCTGTGTAGATATCCTGATAATGTTTGTTGTGTAGATATTCTATAACAATGCTTGCTGAGTAAATATTACAATACTTCTTTTTTATGTATACATAAATTAATGTAGCTTTCCCCGAAATTATTTCATGCTTTTTTCCTTAAAATGATGAAGAATTTTCAGTGTTGAATTTTTTACGCTGATTATATTTATGTAAAATAAAAGTCCCAAATGAAAGAATAACTCCGCAATGACTGATATTGGAACAATTTGTAAGTGAGCAACATCTTAAGTTAGGCATACATCAAACTGTTCAAGTATTTAGTATCTAGCGAACTGCCTTGAACGTAATCCATTTTTTATGGTTGCTATTTTACATAACTATTTTTTCTTTATAACATCAAAGCTGCCATAGAGCCTTACTATTACAGGAGTACCGGAAAAAATACGAATCATTGAGATAGATAGAGACACAACACAATTATCCGAGCAATATCTAACCTTGATAGAGTTTTTGGATTAAAATTATATCTAATTTAGGCACAATTATTCGAAAACCGTAAAACCGGACTAACCACAATTATTCATATTATTATACAATCCAAACTAACTCTGATTATCTGTAGTGACAAAAAACAGTATCCAGTCTACGAAATTATTCTGACTATATAATTATTATAACATCTGCACTAAGCATTATTATTTGTAATAACATATTATCAGCACGATTGTTTGGGATGCCATAGAATTAGGACTAAATCGATTACCTGAACTAATAATTTATACAGGCTAAACAGGATTACTATAACGTTCAGACTAAACATGATTATCTGGGATGCCATAGTATCAGGATTAAGCGTTATTATTCAGACTACCATACTGTCCGGAGTAGGCATGATTATATAGACTACCAGTGTCCAGGCTAGGTACGATTATCTAGACTTCTATACTACTTGGATTAGGCTCGATTATCCAGACTAACACAATACCCACTATACATGATTATACAGACTACCATAGTGTCCGGAGTAGGCATGATTATATAGACTACCAGTGTCCAGGGCTACCTACTCCGGACACTATGGTAGTCTGTATAATCATGTATAGTGGGTATTGTGTTAGTCTGGATAATCGAGCCTAATCCAAGTAGTTTAGAAGTCTAGATAATCGTACCTATGATTATCCGGACTAAAACATTACAAGGAATAAGTTTGAGTATCCACACTATCATAGTGTTCAGAACAGACACGATTATCCAGACTAACACACTACCCACTATACATGATTATACAGACTACCATAGTATCCGGAGTAGGTATGATTATCCGGACTAAAACAGTACAAGGAATAAGTTTGAGTATCCACACTATCATAGTGTTCAGAACAGACACGATTATCCAGATTTCTATAGTACTCAGACTAGGCACGATTATTCAGACTGCCATAGTTTCCGGACTAGGTATGATTACCTGGACTATCATAATGTCCAGACTAGATTCGATTGTCTATATTACCATAATGGCCGAACTAGACACGATTGCTCAAACCCACAGTGTCAGGACTAGGTAATATTATCCGCACTACTATAGTAGCCGGAATAGGCACGATTTTGCACACTACCACAATGTCCGAACTAGGTATGATTATCCGGACTACATAATGTCTGTATCAAGAACAATTATCTGAACTACAATGGTATCTGGACTAGCCGCGATTTTCTACACTACAATAGTCTTCTGATTAAACGTTTTTATGTCGACTACCGTGTAATATCCATTATTTGGACTACGCATGATCGTCTGGACTACCAATGTATTCATTTTAGTATGATTATCTAAACTAAACCATTATATAGACTACCATAAAATCAAAAAAGTTGATGCAATTATCTGAACTGCCACTGTATTTGACTTAGCGTGGTTATGTGAACACAATCCTCTGAACTATTTTAGTATCCGGACTAAGCACCATTATTCAAGCCTTCATAGTATCATTGCTGAGAAAAATATTTGTGAAAAAACACCAACAACTTTTATTTTGTTATGACGCAACGGGTCATAAGGCTTTCATTTTAAGTTTGAAATTGAAAGAGTGGGAAAAGAAAAAAGGCAAAATTTGTGTGAGGGAATTGTTGAGAAAGCAAAATAAATAAATAAAGCTCAAGAGTTCAAAATTTCAGTTTCACGATCATCTGTGAAACCAGTTTTGATACTTTGAGAAGTATATTTACTTGTATATGTAAGCCTAGCAAATGTAGCTCTATGATCATGCATCTCCTGCCCTGTATAACAACGTTCGAATCCTAGCTGAATGTAATATTCTTATCAAAAAAGAGAAGATTGGGTATGACAGTAAATCTTGTCATCAATACAATATGTCCAGCTGTTAGTGTCCAAAGTTAACTTACCCCGAAATTCGTGGAAGAAAAATAAGAACTAGGTATACGAAGATGCCAAATATGTTTACTTTCTTACTAGTCCTGCATTCCTTTCGCTCAAAGACTTTTTTCCCTTCTCTTATATAGATATATATATAGATACATATGTATTTTCGTTTATATCAGTAAATAGTCACGAAATACCAATAAGAGAATCTTACCTGTGACGACGGGGGATATGAGTACCCAAACTGAGGATATGACATATTCGCTTAGTTCAAAGGGTAAGTGGCCACTTGAGGAAGTTGTTCGCTACTTAGTTGACCAACCTGTCACTCCTGCTTACGACCGACCACTCGTTTTTTGCACAACGAATTGGTATTAATCTTTTCAACGTATATGTTTTGGATCTTTACTGACCAACTCTCTACGTCATTAAAATTATATATATAAATATATGTTCACAAACTTTGCAACAAAACGTTTGTTTAGCGTTATTTCTAATTTAAGTGTTTTCAACTATTATGGGGTTTGGAGCAAGAGAATCACGTCTATTGTTTATATGACATAAAATTAACAACATCTGTGGCAGTACTAAATGTAGACAGTTTCCTATAGTCCTCAGGCCTAGGTTCGAGTCCCGATGACTCCAAGAAACATACCCAATGAATTTACTGATTTTCTTCGAGTTTCCTGCTAAACTTTCTGCGCTCTTTATTTCATTGCAAATTGCAGGCTTTTATACCCAACGGACTAAGAAGGATGTAACCACAGTAATTACTAGCAGTTTTAACCCAACAAGAAGTTGTAGAAGAGCTTCACTTGACGAAGCAACATGTACATAAAATGGTTGGCCAGACAACGTACCCTTAGGCTAGGGTCTCAGTAGCAGCGCTGTGAACACGAATGACCACATCTCTTAACAAGGCCTCGTCCACTTTGTGTCCACACAAATGGAGCCTGAACAAACATTTCATGGTCACAGGAGAGTAAGAGAACAGATAGATCTGAGTAGGAACGGACAGTCTGTTGAACATGCGTATACAATATTCTCATTCCACGCACCGGCTAGCCTGACGTCAGACAAGCTCCGCCTATGTAAATAACTGACAGTCGTGACTCCACCTCAACAGAGGGCCGCTTTAAGGCAGCTATCATGTGGTTTTATATACTTTCGATATACACATGTAAAACACAAGTGAATTGACTCTTTTGACTCGCACGACGATTATAAAGATGCGATGAACACCACCTGAGAAATGATTAATTGCAAAACTTTTCGTCGCTCCGCCTTTACAGATGTTCCCTGCAAGTGTTCACTGTGAATATTCCAATTTCTGTGTTCTGGAAACGTTCAAACATGACATCCATGTTAAACACACACAAGTATATATTTCCTTCAACTACTTCATGCGACCGTTTGTGGTAAACAACGAAACAAAACAGAATTGTAGTTGTATAAAAAACATGAAATTTGAGAATGCACTGTTTAAGACTTTAGTATATAGCGTTTTTTAACATTTCAGATAAAAAAATCAAAGTCAATTATAAGTTGTTTAAATTGGTCATTCGGGATCTGGAGCAGTTGAGACTTTAAACAAACTTTTCCAATCAATGATACTGGTGAAAGAAGTCAGATCTAATACAATTTTAGGTTTCAATAAGGCCAGATGTTTTCGTTGAAGTTGTTTATTAAAATATGTATTTCTGTGTGTGTGAAAGCACGTCATTAAAGCATCTGCATCACTATTATAAACGAGAACTGAAATTCTGTAATTGTTTTCAGCAAATAAGTAATATTATCTTATGATCAAATCAAGCTATCTACGTGGACCAGATCTGAAAATATAAATAAATTTACCTAGTACTGAACATAACAAGTTGAATATGCTGTTCAAAGTGTCTTATTTCTAACGATTAGAATGCAATTGTTTCTTCAGTTGAGTGCAGAATTTCCAAGTAAAATAGGCACTTTATTTTATCACAAGTCTAGTACCAAAAGCCACTGCCTACCTTATCTTACCACAACTCCAATCCTGAAATCGACTGCCTACTTTGTCTTATAATAAGTCCAATACGGAAATACACCGCCTGTTTTATTTTGCCATAACCCCTATTCAGAAATTGACTGCCGACTTTGTCTTATCATGAATCCAGTCTTGAAATTCTCCCTACTTTATCTTATAATAACTCCAGTCTTGAAATTCTCTGCCTACAATTGATTTGAGGATTGTGGTCAGGATAGAATGAAGTAGGCGATATATTTTGGGATTGGGAAGTTTTCTTCGCTTGGAACAGAAGATACAAAGTGGTTTCTTCCGATGGTTTTATGATCTACGGTCAATAGACCACAATGGATGTGTTAATAACATAATATCAGAAGACAACACGATGGATGTAGTTCTGATTTTATACCACAGAAGAACAGCACATATAAATGGAGATGTGATAATCCTGTCAAAGTGCCTGTTAAAAAGATGTGTCTCAGATCACATTGTTTTGGTTCTTCCAAGATAGTTAGACATAACAAAAACGTCATCAATAATGAAAAAAGTAATTGAATATGTAAAACAATATCAACAAGAAGAAAAACGATAACTTTAAATGGAGCTGACTTGTCTCTGCTACTGTTTTGCTCCTACATTGACCTTAGAAATACAGCAATTGTGACAGGCTGTCACTCGATCTTTTTCTGTTTTACCTAGTGAATAAAATAAACGAATTTGTAAAGAACATTTAAGTGTATCCTATAGAATTCAGAACAAGATAAACACTCTACCTGTAAAGTACAGAACAAGATAAATACTTTAGCTGTAGAGTACAGAACAAGATAAACACTCTATCTGTAGAGTTCGGAACAAGATCAACATTCTATCTGTAGAGCTTGGAACAACATAATCACTCTAGCTGTAGAGTTCGGATCAAGATCAACACTCTAGCTGTAGAATTCAGAACATGACCATCGCTCTGGCTGTAGAGTTCAGAACAGGATCACCACTCTAGCTGTAGAGTTCGGAACAAGATCAACACTCTGACTGTAGAGTTCGGAAGAAGATCACCACTCTAGCTGTAGAGTTCGGAACAAGATCAACACTCTAGCTGTAGAGTTCAGAACAAGATCAACACTCTGGCTGTAGATTTCAGAACAAGGTCATCACTAGAAATATATCTATACTCTACAAAATCACAATATAGATTGCTTCAATTTGGAAGACCTAGTCACTGGACCTGGAAGATGTCTATACACTAGAAAAACACCATATAGACTGCTTTAGATACGAGAACCAAGTCACTGCACCTGAAAGATATTTTACAAATCCATCATATAGATTGATAAAGATTAGAGGACCCAGTCATTGGACCTAAAAGATATCTATTCTCTACAAAAACACCATATACATTGTTAGCCTCGACATAGCGGCTTATAGAATATTATACAAACTTCTAGCTCATAGTTCCGTTATCTCTTGACCGATTTGAGAAGTAACTATAGTTTTGCATTTGACCACGCTCAAGGTCTCATAGATTAATTTGCTCTAATCAGGGTAGGCTAGTAGAGATCCTGATCGATAATGAAATCGAATCGTATATACGATGGTATTGCTGGCGCACAAAAATATGGCTAATTAAAAGGGGGAAAAAAAGAAGAGTATCATAGATTAATTTACTCTAATCCTGCCTGAAATCCTGCCGCAGCTATTAAGGGTTCCCTGTATTATTTTTTTTTAATTACGAAGACCTGGTCACTGGTTATAAAAGATATCTATACTTTAAATAGACACCATATAGATTTTTTTTTACTTTAGAAGAGCTAGTCACTGGTCCTAAAATTATCCATACTCTTCAAAAACATCGGAAAGATTGCTTAAGTTTAGCGATCCCAGATACTCGGCCTGAAATATATCTATACTCTACAGATACACCACAAAGATTGTTTTAGTTTAGAAGACCTAGTCACTGGACAGGAAAGATATCTGTACTCTACAGATGCACCACAAAGATTGTTTTAGTTTAGAAGACCTAGTCACTGGACAGGAAAGATAGCTGTACTCTACAAAAACGCCACACATATTGTTTCAGTTAGAAGACCTAGTCACTGGACAGGAAAGATATCTATACTCTACAGATACATCACAAAGATTGTTTTAGTTTAGAAGACCTAGTCACTGGACAGGAGAGATATCTATACTCTACAAAAACGCCACACATATTGTTTCAGGTAGAAAACCTAGTCACTGGACAGGAAAGATAGCTATACTCTACAAAAACACCACACATATATTGCTTCAGTTTAGAAGATCTGGTCACTGGACCTGGAAGATATCTACACGATACAAAAACACCACATATATTGCTTCAGTTTAGAAGATCTGGTCACTGGACCTGGAAGATATCTACAAGATACAAAAAAACAACAACACATAAACTGTTTCAGTTTAGAAGACCTAGTCACTCGAATTGAAAGATATATATACTCTTACACAAGCAACATATAGATCATTTCAGTTTAGAAAAAGTAGTCACTGGACTGGAAATATATCTATACTCAACAAAAACAACATATAGATCGTTTCGGTTTAAAAGACCTAGTCAAAGGAATGGAAAGATATTGTACTCTACAAAAACAACATATAGATCGTTTCGGTTTAAAAGACCTAGTCAAAGGAATGGAAAGATATCTGTACTCTACAAAAACAACATATAGATCGTTTCGGTTTAAAAGACCTAGTCAAAGGAATGGAAAGATATTGATACTCTACAAAAACAACGTATATATTGTTTCAGTTTAAGACATCTAGTCACTGTTCATGAAATAGATCTATAGTCTGCCTAAACACCATATAGATTGCTTCAGTTTAGAAGACCCAGTTAGTGGACCTCAAAGTTATTGATACTCTAGAAAAAACATCGTATACATTGCTTCAGTAAAGAAGACTTGATCGCTAGACATGAAATATATCTATGCTATTCAAAAACAAAATATAGATTGTTTCAGTTTAGATGAGCTAGTCACTGGACTGGAAAGATATGTATAGTCTACAAAAACATCAGAAACATTGTTTTAGTTTGGAAGACCTAGTCATTGGACATGAAAGATATCTACACTCTACGAAAATAATATAAATATTGTTGGTTTCAGTTTAGTAGGCCTAGTCACTGGACCTGAAAGCTGTCTCTACTCTACAAAAACACCATATAGATATCTTCAATTTAGAAGACCTAGTGAATGGAACTGGAAGATATCTATGCTCTACGAAAACACCATATAGAATGCTTGAGTTTAGAAGTCCTTGTCACTAGTTCTGGAAGATATCTATACTCTTCAGAAACACCATGTACATTGTTTAAATTTAGAAAACCTAGTTACTCAACATGACAGATATCTGTACTCTACACAAACCCCATATAGTTTGTTTCACTTTAAATGTCTAGTCATATGACCTGAAAGTTATATATAATCTACAAAAACTTTCTAGAAAAATTGCTTTAATTCAGAAGACATACTCATTGAACCTGAAAGTTATCTATATTCTACAAAAACAACATATATATTAGGTCGTCAAGAAATTAATGTCGCGTTTTGAAACTCTTTCATTAATCCCCCCCCAAAAAAAACAACGTACATCACGTATAATAGTTAAACAAACCGCCTAAACGTCACATTAGTGTAGCCTATATAATGTGTAAAGTTTAGTATACTCTAATCCCTTATAGTGGTGGCACACGACGAGACACACACATTCGGCATGTAATGCTGTTTGAATACAAGAAGGGGAACAAAGCCTTTACAGCCACAAAGAATATCAAATAAGTTTATGGAAATGTTTTGAACGTTCGTAAGTGTCAACGATGGTTCAGTAAATTTTGTTCAGGTGACTTTAGCCTTAAAACTGTGATGGCAATAGCCGACATGTTGGAATTGATATTGATGCTCTGTTGAGTCTAATCAAAGGCAACACACTCGTGAAATGGCCCTGAAATTGCATGTCTCTCATGAAACAATACATAAACATCTAAGGAATATGGGGAAACTCCCAAAAGAAGGTGTTTGGGTGCCTCACGAATTCTCCGATGATCATCGTTTACAACGTGTGAACGTTGCTTCGTCTCTTCTGGCGCGTAATGCGCGTGAACAATTTTTGGACAGAATTGTCATTGGTGATGGAAAATGGATTGTCTATGTAAATATTAAACGCCAAAAACAATGACTTAGTCCTAGACAAAACTACTTCTGACCCCAAAACCTGGACTCCATCCGCAGAAAGTAATGCTTTGCATTTCGTGGGACATTGAAGGAGTAATTAATTTTTAACTCCTCAATCCACAGCGAACTGTTAATGCAGTGATCTATAGTCCGCAACTGGAACGTTTAAATCAAGCTCTTCATCAGAAACGCTCGTCAATCGGAAAGGTGTTCTTCTTCTCCATGACATTGCACGTCCACATGTGGCAAGTTTGACGCAACACAAGATTATGGAGTTGGATTGGGAAGTTCTCCCCCACCCACCATATTCTTCTGATGGTGCCATATCTGGTTACCATCTTTTTCGTTCGCTGCAACACCATCTTATGGAAAACGTATGCAAATGTGGAAGGTGTTAAAGAGGACATCGACATTTTTTGTGTTTTTTTTTCTTGCTTCATAGCCAAGTGATTTCTTTAATTAGGGCCTTAACACCCTGGTTGTAATTTGAAAAAGCATGAAAGATAAGAATGGAGACTATTTCATTTAATAAATGTTTTGTTTTGATATATAAGTTGTTCGGGTTTTTTCATCTAAAAAAAAGCGACATTACTTTTTTGACGACTTAATACATTAATTGGTAAAATATTCTGTATCCTCCATAATTTTGCTGTAATAGGTCTTAATCTATTGCAAATCATATTTTCATGTTTAGACCAACTGAAATCATTATCTATAATTAGCTCTAAGTATGTTTTAGTATTAACATTTTCTGTATACGTACATTTATAATCATAATACTACTTATTATCTAAAAATAAATGTTTATATTTATTACTACACCTTTGATCATGAATCTGTAAAAAAAATTTGGTTAATAATATTTTTATATTGTGAGTGAATTTCTTTTAAGAACCTTGTGGAACACCATATTTTTATGGTTACTGGATCACTCATTATATCTCCAGTTCTTGTTATTGCAAACCTATTACTCAAGTAATTCATGAACCAGTTATGTAACTTTTTCCTTATACCCATCATGTATAGTTTATCCAGCAGTATTCTATGGTTTAAATTATCAAAATATGTACTTAAATCAAGAAATAATACAAGTACCTTTTTATTTTTATCTAATTTTAAAGTTACATCATTTGAAAAGTTTTCTAATAATAATGTGGTACATTTATTTTTAATAAATCTATATTGACATTTGTTTATAATGTTATTTCTTTTAACAAAATCCAACATTTTTTCAATCACAGGTAAAATTGGTCTATAATTATTGGAATCCTTTTTTCCTGACTTGTAGATAGGTTTTATCATTGATATTTTAAGCCAATTGAGTATTTTCCCTTCTTCATAAATTAAAGTTATAGCCTTTACTAATACACTGTTTTATGTATTTTAATTGCTTACCATCAATTACTGGTCCTTTGTTAATATCCATTAAATGTACAATATCAATAATTTCTGTTATTGGAAATAAATAAATTGTACTAGTCTGCAGATAATTTTTTATATTTGGAACATAATTATTATTATTATTTTCATTTTTATGGTTACTTTTTAGAGTATTTGTCTTATTTATAAACTCACTATTAAAATTATTTACTTAATATTTTTTCTTCAAGTGATTCATCACTAACATGATTATTTAGTAGTTCATTAATGTATTTCCAAGTTTCTTTCATTTCACCTTGAATGCCAGAAAATGTTACCATATAATAATTCTTTTTTGCCCTTCTCATAAAACACGTTACAGAATTTCTCTTTACTTTGTAAACTGCTTCATTTGTTTCATTCTTCTCGCATAAATTCTTATGCCATAATTTATCCTTTTCTCTTATTAATTCTAAAATATCAGAATCTATACCAGGTTTATGTTGTGTATTCCTCTTTCTTATTTTAATCTCAAATGTATTTTTAATTCATTTTCATTTAACACACAAACCAGTTTTTTATACATTATTTCAGGATCTTTTAATCTTAAAAACTCTTCCTAATTATAGCTGTTTATATCATTTATAACACTATTTATTTTAATTTTATTAATCACTAAAACATTTTCTATGCTCTTTTTCATAGTTTGTTTTACTGCCTTTAAACTTCTTTTTAAACTAACCAAAATCATCCTATGATCTGATATTTTTTCCTTGATCAATAACTTTTTACATTTACACCAGTAAGTTTTGTATACACATGATCTAAACAAGATTTAACCAACTTTCCACTTCTCTTTTCTGATCTTGTGTTAACATTTATATTTTGTTTAAATCCATTAAAATGTAACAAGTTTGATAGTCATTGAGCAGATTACTATTTTCATTATTTTTTTCTTTAATATAGACATTTATATTACCAAAATATACTATATGTTTACAGTTTTTAAATTAATTTGGCAATTTTTCCAAATTTAAAATATAGAGATTAAAATAATAATTTGGAGGTCCGTAAATTGTAATTATCAAACTTTATAATAATTGACCTCAACAGTAAATGATAATATTTATGCATCTTCCAAACTTAATTTCACTAATTCTATAGATAAATTAAATGATTTTTATAAAAAAAAATATAATTCCTCCTCTTCCTTTATTTATTCTACATTTATAATTATTTTATAGCCTTCCAAGTTATAATTTTGGATTTCATGTTCTTTTAGAAATGTCTTTGTGATTATTAATACATCTAACAATATCAAAATTTCATCAACAACTGTACAAAAATAGTCCCACTTATTGTAAATATTATTAATATTAATATGTAACAAATTAAAAATATCACCTTCAATATGATCTAATTTGTGTATAACAACATTTATAGTTTCTAATTTTTTACAAGTTATATCAGTATATATCCATTATTTCTTGGATTAACATCCATAGATTACAACAAATTTTCAAAATTACAATTTGATTTTATTACATTCTCAGTTTCTCATTTCCTTACAAACACATTACCAATTTTTGTACAAATAAATTTATATTGTTTTTCTTTTAATAATGTTCTTGCCTTCCAAAACAGTTCTTTATTAGCAGCTGTTAGATTTTCATTTATATAAACTGTCTTCTCCCATATTCTGTTGGATTTGACTTTGTTGATCCACTTTCCTCTTATTCTTCAACCATTTCTCTTTATCCAAAACACTTTTGAATGATTATTATGAACTATTATAAGCGCTATCATTTTACTATTATGGACAGGTATTCTATGAGTCATTAATATTTCATCTTTTTTATAATTAGGAATACTAAACTCTCCAGTCATTTTGTGTAGAATATCTTTCAGTTCCTCATTATCTTCTTGTATTAATCCATTTATCTCTGTATTACTTCTTCGTTCATACTGTTCCAGATCATTAACTTGAATCAATATTATTGAAGTTAAATCACTGTTTTGAGTATTATCAGGCTCAAGCTTTCCATATCCTTTTTTAATATCTTCATATCTTCTGCGTGTTTACTTTATATTAAGGATATTTTATCATATTTAGCCGATAAAAAGTTCATGGAATCTTTGATTTCATTTATATCCATTTTTATTTCATCTAACATGTTTAATTTTTGATTATATTTTGGAGCATAGTAAGTACCGTTGGATTCTGTAAATCGTGTTCAGTCACATCCAGATACACCTGAATTTTTAGGATCTTCTCTTGATCTCCAACATCAGTAGATTTTAATGAATTCATTGTTTTAGCAACATTTTCATTTACTAGCTTTCCGTTGTTGCTTGCTGTCAAATTATATTTTCCGTCGTTGAATAAACCAGAATGTTCCGATCGTTTACTGGTATCTCGACAGCGGTATGACAATTTTTTGGCAGACATAGGCCTGTATGTCGTTACTGAAAATCCACTAGACTGATAATGAAGTGAACACTTACAAATTCCATAACATTGTAATAGTCTCCATTGATAGACAAAGGCTTGTTATAAACATCAGAACATTTAGAAGCCATTTTATGAGTTATTTCTATGTATGATGTTTTCAATAAATATAAAATATTTTCACCATAAAAAAGCATACAATTGTAAACTTAGGCATAAGCATTAACCATGCCACTGTAAACACACTTTTCGTTAGCCCTTCTAAAACATTTAGTATTCCTTCTTCATATTATAATCAAAAACAATCTATTCAGGACTATTATTCTTTTCAATTTAAAATGTCTCACAAATATACAGAAAACAACAACAACGTATAATTTCACAAAAAAATATTTTACGTAGTTAATAGTTAGAGAGCTACAATATCGTCTATAGGCCTATGTTTGCGTAGATAATAGTAAGATAACTACAATATCGTCTATAGGGCTATGTTTACGTAGATAATAGTAAGATGGCTACAATGTCGTCTATAGGCCTATGTTTACGTAGATAATAGTAAGAGAGCTACAATATCGTTGGAACGAATTTCTTGTTATATATTTATTTCAATATGAACGTTGTTTAGATTAAGTTTATATTTAGAAACATACTGTTACATTTCTGTTCGTTTGTTAATTTCCCGTAGAAATTCTTCCCGAGAAACTTCAGGGATACAAGTCCTTTCTTAAATAAAACTAGTTTATTATTTCTCAATACAACTTTGTAATACACTTAATTTCCACAGTTACTTTAACGTAAACACACGCTATAATTCACAACAAACGATTCACGCACTTTACTTCCTACCACGCTTGACTGAATTGTCCGTCTCTATCTCTGCCTGATTAATTGTCCAGCGCACTTATATACAAGAATAGAGGGCGCCTAGCAAATACTGGATTATTTGCGATGTTCCCCGATCTTTCTAGAACGCATTACGTATTACCAGCGTCACGTGACTTCTGCTTTCATAACACTGCCCCTTCCTTAGTATTGTTCGTCTCGAACAATAGCCACTTATATTAAACCAACAGAAAA
>NW_013666644.1:155990-157129 GCF_000517525.1 Limulus polyphemus | reverse complement strand
GTGAAGTAATCCATCACTACACAAATGTACTTGTTTCCTGCACGAGTTTGGGGCAAAGGACCAGCAATGTCAATGGCCACTCTTTCCACTGGTGCACCAACTTGATATAACTTCATTGGAGCAAGTCCCTTATGCTTGGATCCCCTTTTAGCACAACATGTACTGTATGTCCTGCACCATTCTTCCAAATCTTGCCTCATACCTATCCAGTAAAATCCCTGTCGTAGGTGACTCAATATTTTCTTAACTCCGAGATGTCCTCCTGTTAAACTATCATGGGATTGGTGTAGCACAACTTCCCGTAACTTTCTCGGTATAACCGTTTGCCAGGTCGTCACTTTCCCATCTCTGGAGAAGAATACCATCTTCAAGCTTCAACTGGTCCAATTGTGCTCAATAGTTCTTTGTCACAGGGCTTAAGCTAGATATCTTCTCCCAAGCAGGGCGCAAAACACTTGCTTTTAAAAATCAACTATTGGCTTCAAATCTTGGTCTTTCTCCTGCTCTGATTTAATATCTATACCTGGTTCCTTTTCACCATCATCAACTCCTTCAGTCACTTTGACTTCAGCTTGATGACACATGGTTAGCTAAACCTCTCTCTTTTGCAGTCATTTCTGCAGGGTCTTCAGCTCAGTCCGTTGGCATTTCCATGAGCTTTTCCTTCTCTATATTCAATATTATAATTATACTGGTCTATTTTTCCGATCCAATGTGCCAGTTGTCCCTCTGGGTTCTTTCATGATCTTAACCAGCGTAACACAGCATGGTCTGTCCTGATGGTAAACCTGGCACGATAGAGGTAAGGATGGAAATATGTCAGACTCTTTACTATAGCAAGGAGTTCCCTCCGTGTCACACAGTAGTTCCTCTCTGGTCTACTCAGGACCCTACTGAAGTAGGTCATCACATGTTCGTTTTTGCCCACTTTCTGAGACAACACTCCTCCAATTCCGAAGTTATTAGCATCACAATCCATTATGTACGGCAGTGAGGGATTTGGAAACTTTAAAATGTGATATGAGACCAATTTGTCTTTCAATGTCTTGAAAACACGCTGGCAAGAATCTGTCCTATTCAAAACTTCTGGCCTTTTTGTCAAATCATGTAGTCGGAGCAGCTATAGTTCCAAAGCCTTT
>NW_013666644.1:154254-154990 GCF_000517525.1 Limulus polyphemus | reverse complement strand
TCTTCCACTGCTTCCACACAAGCATTGGCTTCTTGGGGATGTTCTTTTATCCTACCCACAAATTATCTTCTCTGACATAGTTGAGTTATGTGCTGTGACATGCAAATCAACAGATGCAGCAACGATTACTGTAATTTGGCCTTTGTTGTTTACAATCGTCATCTTATCAAAATTAATTACAAACCTCCCTGGTAGTAAATAGTCCAACCTTAATATGCATTGGTCTTCAATGTCAGCCAAGTATACTTTGTGTCTGTCCTTCATGCCTATAAGCTGAATAGTTACCCACACTGGTCCCCACAACCTTGCAGAATGTCCTGTCACACCCCAGAGCTTCTGCATGGCTTCTGGTACTCCTTTGTGATCTAACATCTTGATATCCACGAGGGTTTGCTGAGATGCAAAATCTATGACAAAGTTGCACGTTTGGCCATCCAGCTTTCCTGTCATGTAGACACTATGTGTGTTTGGCATTTTACACTTAGCTATTGGGACTTTCACAATTGGGGTTGGTAAGCGTCCATCACCACGAACCACTACTGGTTTCCTTGAGGCTGACTTATTGGTAATATTCTTCTTACACTTGCTTCTCATATGTCCTTGCTCTCCACAGTTCCAACTACCTTTCTGGGTAGCAGCCTTTCCTGCTGTGGCATCTTCCCTGTGTTGAAGTTGCCAGCATTGAGCTATCTGGTGCCCAGGTTTATTACAGTGCCAGCAAAGTCCCTCCAACTTC
>NW_013666644.1:149863-153630 GCF_000517525.1 Limulus polyphemus | reverse complement strand
AGCTTTCCTGTCACATAGACACTGTGTGTGCTTAGGCATTTTACACCTAGCTGTTGGGACTTTCAAGATGGGGGTTGGTGGGCGTCGCTCAACACCAACTACTACTGGTCTCCTTGAGGCCGACTTGTTGGTAATATTCCTCCCGCTTTCAGAGAAGTTTGAAGGACTTTGCTGGCACTGTAACAAACCTGGGCACAAGAGAGCTCAATGCTGGCAACTTCAAAACAGGGGAGACGATACAGCAGTAAAGGTTGCTACCAAGAAAGGCTGTTGGAACTGTGGGGAGCAAGGACATCTGAGGAGCCAGTGTATGCCCTTTTCTGGCCTTGAATCCTGATGACTGTACCAACCTTGGTATCTCTGTGCTGGACTTAACGTAGGATTCAAATTCAAGAGCTCTGGCCATTGCATCCTGCATAGCAAAGAGGTGTGCTTGCTTTACTTGTATCTTTAGTAGTGGACTGTCCAAGGCATCTACAGACTGATCCCTCAGCAACAACTTGAGGAGATCGGGTGGTGCAGTTGGGTACGCCTGTGTGCTATACATTCCAAATCCTGTGCCAGCTCTTGCATGCTTTCCCCTTTAGCACGGACTCTCGTCCTAAACCTTGCCCTGTAGACTTAAGATGGATTTTGGGTTCCATACCTGAGCTCTAGAGCCGCTACCAGTGCTCTGTAGTTGTGCCCGTTGTCTGCTGATAACTGTCCAAGTATTTCCAGTGGTTGTCCCTTCAGGCTTGTTGCCAGGTACACTGCTTTCTGCTCCTCTGTCCATCCATTAATTTCTGCCAAGAGCTCAAATTGTGCTCTATATTCTTCCCACGGTCCCTTCCCATCGAATTCCTGTGGCTTCCTTTGTACTAGATAACCCCTTTTGCTGACATTCATATCTGTGATGAGACTTCTAACAGGACTGAAGATGTCTGCATTAGGGTTTAGCTGTGGGGTCTAGGAGGGGCTTGCCATTGTCTGGGGCTGAATAAGTCGATGGTTAATGTATCCTCCTTGTGTAAAAGACAGTAAATCATCCTTTAAGGTATTTAATTCACTTTGACATTTACTAATCTTTTCCATTTGGCTTTCTCTCAACTGTTGGAGACGTTCTTCTTGTTTATTTTCTTTCACCTCCAAACACTGCTGTAGAGTCTCTTGTTTATTTTCTTTCTCCTCCAACCACTGCTGTAGTCTCTCTTCTTGTTCATTTTCTGTCTCCTCCAACCACTGCTGTAGTCTCTCCTCTTGTTTCTTTTCTTTCTCCTCCAACCACCGCTGTAGTCTCTCTTCTTGTTTCTTTTCTTTTCCCTCCAACAACTGCAGTAATCTCTCTTCTTGTTTATTTTGCTGTTCGAGCTGCCACTGTTGCAGGTTTTCTTGCAACTGCTGTTGTCTCTCTTCTTGTTTACTTTCTCGTTCTTCTTGTTTCTTTTGCTGTTCTTGTATTGCTGCCAACAAATCTGCTAAGCTGTAGTTTGATTTGCCACCTCTCGTTTCCATCTTCTTCTTCTCTTTTTTTAATTTTTATTTTCCGCCCCACTCTCTGACACCAATTTGTCACGTCTCTGGTCGTTTGTTAATTTTCCGTAGAAATTCTTTCCGAAGAACTTCAGCGATACAAGCCCTTTCTTAAATCAAACTAGTTTATTCTTTCTCAATTCAACTTTACAGTACACTTAATTTCCACATTCACTTTAACTTAAACACACGCTAGAATTCACAATGATTCACGCACTTTACTTCGGGCTTGATTCGATTATCTGTCTCTATATCTCTCTGTCTGTAATTCAGTTGTTGCCGTCACTTTATTTGCCGGCTTATACATTATAAGAGTGCGAGTCTAGCAAACGCTACGACGTTCGACAGGTTCCTCGATCTTTCTAGATACTCATTACGTATTACCAGAATCACGTGACCTCCGCTGTCGTAGTTAATAGTAATAAAAGTACAACATTGTCTATAGGTCTCTATTTACATAGTTAATAGTTAAAGCTACAATATCGTCTATACGTCTGTATTTACGTAGTTCGTAGTATGAGAGATACAACATCGTCTATAGGTCTCTACTTGCGTTGTTAATAGTAATAGAAGTACAACATTGTCTATAGGTCTCTACTTACATAGTTAATAGCAAGAGAGTTACAATATCATCTGTAGGTCTCTACTTACGTAATCAATAGTAGGAGAGTTACAAAATCGTCTGTAGGACTATATTTTCTACCTAATAGTAATGGAGCTACAATACTATCTATAAATCTTTACTTACGTAATTAATAGTAAGAGAGCTACAATAGCGTATATAGGTATATGTTTATGTAGTTAATAGTAAGAAAGCTATAATAGCATATATAGGTTTATGCTTACACAATTTACATAATAGGAGGACTATCATATCATTTGTAATGCATATGAAGTCAGGGCGCGTTAATGTTTACTATCATATAACGTTTAGAGATATTTACTTTTCAAGCGTTCTTTTCTGCATGTAAGGTGGAGATTTCTGTTGTTTATTTTTGTCTCATGTTGCGATACAATACAACGAAGTATTGCATTAAGTTTTGGATAAGATTTCAGTTAATTACTTTAAATTGAAACAAAATATTATACATCCGTATTATTATTCGTGTTTATTTTAGAATTTTCGATGTATCTGCATTTAACCGTTTTTGTTTTTTGAATTGGTTTACTATAGGCCATACAACTGGTCAATAGCACCCACCGCCAACTTTTGGGATACTATTATCTGTTCATAACTCTTATAACGCAGCCACGATCCCAAAGTGCAGAGCACATTTTTTAGGAACGGGACGCAAACCACAGACCCTTAGATTCATAGTTCGGGCACAGTAAGACTAAACCACACCTGGTTCAGGTGTTTTTATTATTCATCTAAGGCTTCAGGTTCGTAGGAATCATAACAACCTTTGAATTACCGATGTGTAACCTCACTGAATAAGTAAATATATTTTTCTACGTATTTATACACCAAATTACATTTAGGTCCATGACTGTATTAATTACATAGTCTCTCATAAGTTACCAGTCACACAAAACACTTAGATAAAAATACCACCAATACTCTAGTCAATCGCATTAATTATACAAGATGACCTTTGTGCATTTTACGTAGAAAGCGAGTGATTTTACCCAAATATTTCGGTCAATTCTTTACTCTGAAAGTTGTAGCAGGTAAAAACATAAAAGTACTCTAGCGTTTCCGATAATGTGGAGCAGACGTAAATTATCTCATGGGGGAGCGATTAGGGTAAAGTTAGTAATGCAAAATTAAGCGTTTTAATATATTTTTCACTAATGAAAATAATAAGTAGTTACTACAACACATATAGCATTTTAATGTGTATCCGCGTATTACATCTCATCACTTAGCTCACTCTTTCACTCATGAAAAAAAAAATAGAGAACACGCAAGAAACCGTGTTTATTAAGGGGGGGGGGGAAGCTAGATGACAAAAATTCGGGAAACGCTGACGTACCCAATAGGATGCAATTTATGGATCTCACCGGTATCGACTGGTATAAAACAAGTCTTGGGAATTAATGTGTATTATAAATATATCTCCTTCTCCTTGCATTAGTCTGAGAGTGTGGGCGATGACTGAAACAAACATTAGCCTTGCATTGGTCTGAGAGTGTGGGCAATGAATGAAACATATATTAGCCTTGCATTGGTCTGAGAGTGTGGGCAATGAATGAAACACACATTAGCCTTGCATTGGTCTGAGAGTGTGGGCAATGATTGAAACACACATTAG
>NW_013666644.1:133591-149266 GCF_000517525.1 Limulus polyphemus | reverse complement strand
CCTTACATTGGTCTGAGAGTGTGGGCAATGAATTAAACAAACATTAGTCTTGCATTGGTCTGAGAGTGTGGGCAATGAATTAAACAAACATTAGCCTTGCATTGTTCTGATAGTGTGGGCAATGACTGAAACAATTATTAGTCTTGCATTGGTCTGAGAGTGTGGGCAGTGAATGAAACATACATTAGCCTTGCATTGGTCTGAGAGTGTGGATAATGAATGAAATAAACATTAGCATTGCATTGGTCTGAGAGTGTGGGCAATGACTGAAACAATTATTAGTCTTGCATTGGTCTGAGAGTGTGGGCAATAACTGAAAGAAACATTAGCCTTACATTGGTCTGAGAGTGTGGGGAATGTTTGTTTAATTCATTGAGCCTTGCATTGGTCTGAGAGTGTGGGCAATGACTGAAACAAACATTAGCCTTGCATTGTTCTGATAGTGTGGGTAATAAATGAAACAATTATTAGCTTTGCATTGGTCTGAGAGTGTGGGCAATGAATGAAACACATATATTAGCCTTGCATTGGTTTGAGAGTGTGGGCAATGAATGAAACATATATTAGCTAAGTGTGGGTTATAAATGAAGCAAACATTAGATGACACACATTGCAACTGTGGTAGTATTTAAGCGTCACTAGATTAAGACGAAATGATATCACAGAAATATAATCCTATGGTTGGTCCAGACTCGTACCTTTCTCCTGGATCTATAAAGCTCCTGAGATAAATCATGATGCTTTGGAGAGTTGTTTTAACAATAAATCATTTAGTTAAGCAGTCGGTAGTGATTCACTGGTTTAACCTTACAAAGTATAAGGCCGAAGTTGTAAGTTACAAATAATTCTAAAAAAATAAGACAATATTTCAAAGTAAAGTATTTAAAACTGCACATGGATTAATTTTAAGCTGCATTTTTTTTTCAAATATTACACGATTCCCAATGGTTCAGTGGTAAACTTAGTGGCATATCACGCTAAAATTCGGGGTTCGATCCTGGCGATAGGCACAGCCTACATAGTTTATTGTGCTTTAAAAATAACTAACAGGCAAATTAACTACTATGCTCTACTTCTTGTAGGTACAAGGATAAACGTTGAATATATTATTGTTCTAGTTGTTCCATCACATTTCTCTCACTACAACTTGCTCATTATTTAATTTCTGTAGTGCACACTGGTGTATAGAAGACTTTTTAATACTAGAAATAAACGACCCGATAACACTATTTTTTTTCTCTTTAATTAGACACTCAACGTTTCGCTTTACAGCTTCTTCTGTAGCGTTCCACTAAAACACAAACCATAACGGTGTTATAAGATCGTTTTTTTACTATTATTACAACTCACTCATCCGTTGGAATCAAGGTTTCCATGATAACGTTTAATTATTCAGTACTCCGAATGGATCCTTTTTTTCTTATATTGGTTTGAAAATTAACAAAGAAATACAAGTTTATTGGTAGTATTTATGTTTCCTGTTATCAATTGGAGAAAAAATACCGATAAGAAACTTTGTATTAAATAAAAAAGAATAACGATTATGTTTTGCGTAAATCTACTTTTAATGATTATAATACGTTCATGAAACGACGTTTTTCAGTTTAACGTCAGATGGTGTAGTATATAGAGAAGTTCAACAAGTAAGGTGGCAAAAATGGTGTTACTACTCATATCGTAAAAAGTAGTGATTCTAATAACTACAGTTTGGATTTCTTGTCACGTTACCGAGGCAACAGTGTTTGATAGTCACTATGTCATATTAAACAGACGATCGTTTCCATGAAATCCGTAAATGAGTGTTCATTATTAAGTTAACGACAGTAAAATGCGCGTGAAGAGATAGTTCATCCTATAAATTTAATAATTCAAACATACACACACACACATATATATATATACTAGCGAAAGGTTTATTTATTCTAGATGACTATGTCAGCGTGTGTATTCTGATTCCATTTTAGCATAAAAGTATAACTTATATACTTTTGTTGTTCCTTTAGGGATGTGGCCTGCTTATAAAGGTAACCTTCCCTCAGACTTGTCCTCCGATTTTATACTTGAATAATAAAAACAAATATATTTAATTAACTGAGCCTGTAAATTAAAAAAAACAAACATTTTTTTTCCAATTTTGTAGTTTATACATTTAATGTTATACTTTCGGTACATATCCTCTTAACAACAATATTAGGTTATACATTTATTGCTAAGCAACAGGATATAAAAGCCATTGTTGGAACGCATTATTACCAAAACGCACTGGGTTTTCTATATATTGGAAATTGTTATATAAGGAACCACTTCTTTTCTATGTGGTTTTTCGCTAGATTGCATCATCAAAAAGATGCGCAAGTGAGCACGCGCGTGAATGAGATGAGTAATAATATCCAGGTGCACACCTTCAGGTCCACTTAGTATGGGTGCAAAATTTCAGGTTTCTCGGTTGTTTCCTCTTCGAGCTATGGCGGTCACATATTCTTTTCTATGTGGTTTTTCGCTTGCTTACTTCACAAAAAGATGCGCGCGCACGTGGATAAGTAATAATATCCAGGAGAACACCTTCAGGGTCCACTTATTATGGGTGCAAAATTTCACGCTTCTAGGTTCTTTCCTCTTGACGTTATGATAGTCACGGAGACCCACAGATTTATTATTATAGATATAAATATACAGCAGAGTCTGAGCATATTCATCTTCCTTGCAGAGCTTTGAAAAAGCTGTGAGAGTTATATCTTGTGGGGCTTGGGCGCACTCAAGTGCATTTTCTTCAGTAAAGTACACTCTTTGGCCATTATCAAGATGCACACTGAGATGAACCACTGTAGGATGTCGTTCAAGAATTGGTATTTACAGAATTATCCAGATGGCTCAATTGCTGCTGATGTATCGCCTAATTGATATTGTTGAACCTCATCATGCCTGGTCCCATCCCTTCTCAGGCTAAACACAGCCACGTCAGATCATTTGTTGACATACTTGCAGACATATTTGATGGACTTTATAGAATTACAGTGCTCAACATTGATGTGAGCAATGTACCGTCGAGACAGGAGTGGACAATATGGAACAATCCACTTGTTTTCAACTTTAATTTTGGAACCATGAACCTTGACAGATGTTGTGAATCCTCCATTTTCCAATTTTCTCCGGTGATACAGTGAATAGCCATCTTGTCCAGTCTGTGTCTCTTTCAGTAGCTGTCGTGGGTACCTCCTTGTGCACTTGTTGTCCTTCATGCACGGTGAATAGGGACTGATTCTTTCACAGGGATCATGCACCATCTATGTTTTGACTGTTTTGAAGTGCAATGGATCAATGTTTGGGTCAGGTAGTTCAGCACTTATAAAGTCATCCATATTGTGCGCATGAAGTTTCTCTAGAAGTCAGAGCAGAATCTGTGTATAAGGCAGGCCATGTTTTTCCCATTCAATGGTTTATATGTAGCATATGATGATTAGGTTCATCAGTGATTTCAGCCTTTGACAAAAAAACTGTTGCTAGCAAGTTATGACGATCATAAGGTTTTTGGCCGAACGTCAGGCTTGGTTGTAAGTGAATGTAATGAATAGATCAGGGCACCCATAATTACGTACATATGTCATGGCATCCTGAGTGCGCTCATGCATGTAGCAGGGACCACCTGTGAAACTCGAAGGTAGTATGGCCAATTGGCCTAGTTGGCAGTGTTTCCATCATGGATCTTAGCATCCTACAGGTGGACATAGTCTTCAACTCGTTCTTCATTTGGTTTATGCAAATGAATTGCAGTCTTTCTGTTTAAATTTCTGCATACATGTCTACAGCAAACTGGTGGAAGAGATCTATGCAACGATGGAGGTTATTGAAACTTCCTGTTCGCATCATCATCCTGGATGCATAAAAGTCCATGGCAGAGACTTTCTTTTGGGTTGGAAGTCCTGTAGCAATATTTATTTGTTGCGGTTCAAAATGGTACCCATCTACACCATTCCAGAAAATAAGTGGATACTGCAGTGCATAATATGAATGGTGTGTTTATGCAATTCTCTGGAGAGAGTTGTCCCTGAGCTGCAATACAATATTTCGATTGCCATGCTATTCATTAGCCAGGATGACAGCCACTTGTGATGTTGTGGATACATTCAATCGACGCTCGTGCTCACCAGCTGGAGTTTTGTCTGCATGAATGGCAATGTTGTACTCAAGAGTCATCTTTTCCAAGGTGCATTTGAAGCTCTGAACATAGTTGTTTTCTTCGTGTAATATGTTTTTGTAACTGCAAAACAATTTCCATCTGTATTTGGATAATACTGTTGCAGCGCTGTTTTGTTTGCTTGACATTGAAGTAGATTTGTAGAAATTTGGGGTCTTCATTGAGTAGTGGCTGCAGGCTGCCAATCCGATTATAAACCTGGTCTTGCACTTTAAGTGTTGGCATGTAGCCAGGTTCTCTGATCTCTCGTGCTGTACCAATAAAAGCATTTTCAAATGTTCTTTTGGAAATGATTTGCATTTGGAGTGTTGCCTGTTAGTAATGTAGTAAGAGTCTCAGGAGGATCAACCAGAGGAGGCAGACAAATTTTGTCACTGTTGCAGCAGATTCCTGGAGTTTCTCCTTTCCATTTCAGTGCATTGAAGTAACTGCAGGAAACTGACATGGAGCCAATTGAAACTGAAGGATCAGACGCATAATCCAAGACTGGATAGTAAGCAAAAGTATACTTCTCTTTATCCCTCCAAGCATGGTTTTTGGCAGTAGCCCTTGCTGTTCTGTCTACAACTTGTTTAACTGATCGCTATTCTGCAGTTTGAGCTGTTCTAACAGCAGCCATTCCCTCTCTGTTTGTTGTTTATGCAATTATCAGCTGTTCTGGAGTTTCAATCATTTTTGCAGCAGCTATCGCTAGTCTATTCATCGTTCGTTTTCCTTCTTGTTGTTCTTGAGTTTTAATTGCTCTTGTAGCAGCCATGGCTTGTCTATTAATTGTCTGTCTTCTATACTGTTGTTCATGGGTTTCTTTTTTACTTTGGCTTCTTTCAGACTTTTTTCTTTTCGTAGGAGCCATTTGCAAGGTAATTGAAGTTACTTTGGTTAGACTTCTATAATTATAATATTATTATCATAGAGCGCTGTATGTAATTTCTTTGGAGCTGTGGCGGTCACACTCAGACACGCTCTTATAAAATATTTTATAACATTATTATAGTTAATTATGTATGCCACTATACGCCATGTTATCTAAGCCAGTGTGTGACGCGGCACGTCACACTTGATTTCTCTTGTGACATAGTGTGAGATAATCTATTCTAGAGTCAAGTGCATAAATTTTAACATGAAAGTAAAAATATCGATCCAATTTTAAAGTTAAATAATAAAAACAAACCTCTTTAATCAACAAAGATTCTAAATTACAAAACAACAAATATATTTTTTTAAATTTTGTAGTTTATACATTTCATTTTATACTTTCAGCACATAGACTAACAACAATATTGGTCGTAATTTTATTGCTAAGCAACATAACAAAGTCATTGTTGGAACGCATTGTTATCCAAATGCAATAGTTATTTCTATATATTAGAAGTTGTTATAAAAGGAACCACTTCTTTTCTATGTGGTTTTTGCTAGCTTGTCTCAATAAGAAGATGCACAGGCACATGCGCGCAAGCACGTGCATGTCTGACTGTCTGAGATTTCTATTTGCAATATAAGGAATCACTTCATTTCTAAGTGGTTTTTCTCTAGTTTGTCTCATTATGCACGCACGTGGATAAGTAATAATACCTAGGTGCACACCCTTATGGTCTACTTAGTACTGATGCACAATTTTAGATTCTTTCCTTTGTAGTTTTTCGCTAGTTTGCCTCATTAGAAAGATGCGCACGCGCATGGATAAGTAATAATACCTAGGTGCACACCTTCAGCATCCATATAGTATGGGTGCAAAATTTCAGGTTTGTACGCTCTTTCCTCTTGGAGATATGGCGGTCACACATTTTTTTCTATGTGGTTTTTTCCCTACCTTGCTTTATAAAAAGATGTGCACGCGTACGTGGATAATTAGTAATACTTAGGTGTACTTAGTATGTGTGCAAATTTTCAGGTTTCTAGGTTCTTTCCTCTTGGAGTTATGGCGGTCACACACACACACACACACATAGACCAACAGACACGCCCTTTTATTATTATAGCCTCCTGCTGCTTCGTGCAATTCTTCTCAGAGCTATGCCCTAAAGATGACAGCAGATTAGCAGCCATAACATACAATATAAATTAATTGATAAGTAGTATCTAATTAAAAAGCAACTAATTGATAATTAAGTGATCATATACACTGATTGCTAATTATGATAACGATAGCATCTGATCGCTACACCTTTACTGTCATAACATACTTGTAAATGATTCTCTTAGGGATTGTGATAACCTTCTATTTTTTTCAAAGAACATTATGGAACACTATTCTTTTTTACGAAAAATGCCGTAGAATTAGATTGTAAATTTCAGTTTATAGGGTAAGTTTTTGTAGTACAAATATATATATAAATAAATCAGTAAGTAAATGAGCTGTTGAAAATTTCAGTTACTTAATAACGTAGATGTGATTTTTTTTCTTTTAATATACGACACAGAACAACAATGAATAATTGTTTAACTTAATACATGATATTTTTTATAATTAATATGTGTGCTATACAACTTAAATATTCGTTTAAAATTCGGTAGAAGGATCGAATCAATATACAAACACCTGACAATTAATTGAAAATGGTAGTCGTGCTTTATAAATTTCAAACGCAGTAACTCTCAAACTTTTCAGGCTCGTGTATCACGTTTTATTTACAATTTTTTGAAATACAAACTTAGGTCTAAAAATAAAAAATGCATCAAAAAACCTAGAATCAAAAATTAATATTATAACACTTACCTATTAATGAGAAAGATGCCACTGTTCTTTTTAGCACAATTGGAGAATACGCGGAGCAAGTTTTTGTCAATTTGTAGGGAAGAAAACACTGGCGAGTCTTTGCAGGCGGAGGACGAGTATAGAAGGGAGGAGAGTAACATGTACATGTCAGTCACGGAATCATTAGTGGTCTGGCATTGCCTGGTGGTTAGGACGTTCGATCACAATCTTATGGTCACGGGTTCGAATCCCCGTTACACTAAACGTGCTCGCCCTTTCAGCCGTGTGAGCGTTGTAATGTGATGTTTGATCCTATTGTTTGTTGGTACTAGAATAGCCCAAGACCTGGCGGTGGATGGTTTTGACTAGCTACTTTGCACCTAGTCTATCACTGCTTAATTAGTGACGATTAGCGCAGATAGCCATCGTATAGAATAGAATAGAATAACCACACCGAAGTTAAGGTAATGTAGACTTTTCATAACGAAGTAAAACTAAATATACCAGGTTTTACAAAAAAAAAACGAACCAAGGAAGCAATGCTAACATTCCCTTGATCCCGTTATATAACAAAGATATCAGAGCTGGAGTCCAGCGTCTACACTCTGCTGACCCTTTAGCAAGACCAGTTGACCTGGAGGCTGAATACCTTCACCAAGAATAAAAGATACGGAAGCTAGTTCTTCTCACTTGCCATTTAGTCTAAGTAGTTGTTTTATATTTTTTACCATCTACAAAGGGCAAAAGTCCTTTAAACTAACGTCTTCACTTTTGGCTTAACATTTAGCACAAGTAACTGGCCTCTAAGCTACATCTTCTCACTTTTGGCTTAACATTTAACACAAGTAACTGGCCTCTAAGCTACATCTTCTCACTTTTGCTGACATTGTGATGATAGAAAGGTAATTTTTCAAAAAAAAGAGAAAAAGTGGATCTGCACAAAAAAAAATTTAAGTGATTTATACGAAAGTCAAATGTGTATATTTAAAAATAAATTAGAAACTAGTAGACTTTTTAGACTTTTTAGAATATTGTGATAGTCGTTCGAACCTGGCTACACGCCTGGTTGTAGCAATCGTGACAGGTTTGGAGGCTAAATACTCATATTTTTGATGACCAAATAGCTAGAGTATAACATCTATAGAATAAGTATCCAATATAATAGATTGACTGTGAGATTTGTCATTATATTTTGGGTGGTTATTTACCACAGACTTAATAATAACGACTGAGGAGCCATTAATACGTTTACCATATATATATATTAAGCCAACTTTAGTTCCACCTATTTTTTTGTATATATACAGACTCTGAATGCACTAATTATTTTGATTAGTCAAGATAAAAAAAAAAAAAGTCATAAACGCACTTGTTCTTTGTTGTTGTTTTTCTGAAAGTTATATGATCAAAACGTTGTCTATAAATCATATCTAATAGAAGTTATCTGTTCGGTATTAAGGCATGGGCCGTAAAAAGCTAGAAGCAATGAATTTCAACAGTTTGTTAAAAAGATAATTTAGAAGAAAAGAAGTGATTTATGATTTAAGAGCAACTGACATTTCTAGGAAAGAAAATCAACGTATCTTCGACAATTTTTAAACCTGTATATTATATAAATTTATTTTCTAGCTCTCATAAACTGAATTTTTTCCCAGTTCTAAATCGTTCTGTTTGCCTCCTAGAAAGTATTTTCGTTTGAGTCTATATACTCTCAACCCAGAAAATTGTTCTAACTCAGTTATCAAAGTGCATAAGTAGAGGGTAAATTTGTATTAACGAAAATAAATAATTTTCTGCTTAATACAATGAAATATGTAAATGTTTCTATTTGGTTTCTTATTTTCATAAAAAGCACGAACAATATCAGAGGTAAAATTATATCGGCTAGCAAAAATATTTAATATCTCTATCCAAAATTTTATCTTTCACAGTTAGTACCCAATATATTCCAAGAAGTGTATAGTGCCTTGTATAAGTATTCACCCCCTACCAATTCGATGAAATACAAATAATGTAAAAAATTTTTTTTAATAAACTATTTATTCAAAATTCTAATAATCAAACTTAACACTGTTATGTATGAAGGAGGTTGAATGTGAGCAAAACCTGCAAAGAAAATATATAAGTTGAAATTTGATGATTGCATAAGTATTCAGCCCCCTTCAGTCAGTACTTGGTAAAATCATTTTTGGCAGCAATTATTTCTGTGAGACTTTTTGGATAGGTCTCTACCAGCTTTGCTGGAGTGGCCTAGTCAGAGTCCTGACTTGAATCCAATGGAAAATTTATGGGAAGACTTGAAGATTACAGTTCATCAACATGTCAGTATTAGAGCCATTTTACCAGGACGAATGGGCAAAAATTACATCATCCCATTGTGCAAAGCTGGTAGAGACCTATCCAGAAAGAATCACAGAAGTAATTGCTGCCAAAGGTGCTTTCACCAAATAGCCCCCCCCCCAGTAGCACAGCGGTATGTCTGCGGACTTACAACGCTAGAATCCGGGTTTCGATACCCGTGGTGGGCAGAGCACAGATAGCCCATTGTGTAGCTTTGTGCTTAACTTCAAACAAACAAACAATTCACCAAATACTGACTGAAGGGGCTGAATACTTATGTAAATCAGCAAATTTCAATTTATATATTTCCATTGCAGGTTTTGCTGATATTCAACTTCCTCACACATAACAATGTTAAGTTTGATCATTAGAGTTTCAAATAAAAACAATTAAAAAAGAAATATTGTTTACATTATTGTATTTCCTCAAAATGTGATCTTATTGGTAGGGGATGAATACTTTTGCAAGGCACTGTACATCTCTGTCCAAACCTTTTGGTATTTCTGCGGATTACAGTGGCGCTGTCGTATATTTTATACGTAGTTTATGAAACACAACCCCGCAATAGAATACAGGATGATTTTTTTCATAAAGTATAGGGTTTTACAGCAGTATTGATCGTGTGTCTTTAAAAAATATATGGCAGGCTTCGTATGGCAAACTTTATATGAATTTTTCATTCAATCATTATTTTTACTCATAATAATACAGTTTTCTTTTATCACATGAAATATTTCTATAATTAACTTTATAGGGATAATCATATATTAAAAAACTACTTGTCCAAGAGACACATGTAGGATTTCACCGGAGGCACACTGAAAATAAGTTTAATTCAGAAAACAATTTAGAACAGGGAGTTTCAAAACAGTAAATCGCTTTTCTCGCAAACTAATAATAATTGTTAATTGAGAAATTGTCCTTTCTAAAATGTTTAATTTCAGCGAAAAAAAAAACCGCTAGTTTTGTTTCTCTCGTTTCAATCCAACTAGATTGGTGATTTGAGTAAAATGTGTGCTTATATAACTGTCCGAACATCTTCATTGAGTAGTATGCTTAATATTCTGATTGATAATGAAGTAAAGCATACTAAAAACTCCATATGTGACAGTTTTTAAAACACTGTGAATCTTTAAACTTTAAACTGTAAAACTTTAGTGAATCGTGCTTGAATCTCAATATGCCTTTGCTAAAATGTAGTTTCGCTAGGATACGTAGTTTTCAAACTAGAACTACTCCAAATGTCGATTATTTTTGTAGCTGTCTTATTGGACTAAACTAAACACAAAAACACTGATTTTGTCATTATTCTCATAACAAGTTTTAAGCTTGATATAGAAAAAAACATTTTCTTTATAGCCTACTTTTCTCTTCCCCCCTAAAAAAATGGTATGGTAATAAATGTGTCGTTGTTCAGTAGAAATTTAAAAAGTAAAATATCTTAATTTTCTACTGCAAGAATTTTCTATTTTTAGATAATGGCATAACTAGTCACAAATATTGAAATAGATTTACTTAGATTCAGTCCAAAAATTAAAACTTATAATCTATTCTTCCTCTACAGGAACTGCTGTTAATTATGAGAGATTTTGTGTTCTTTTCTTATGATTCTATTTAATTAAAATTTTTCTTGAGATGAGTATGATTCATGAATCAAGACGCGTCATTCTGTAACATGCGTTTTTACTTAGTTTTGAAACTCACTACAAACAACCTCTGCTTTGTGCTGCCACCTGCTGGTTGTAAAATGAAGTTGATGCGTGAAGCAGTCCTGTGATTTTCAATTAATATGTCATAAAGAGCGAGGTAAAAGTAACTAGATTATTCAATTTAGCATATACTGCACACTACTGTATTGATGTGGCAAGTTTTAACCCAACATCACGTTAATGACGTTAATCGGCCAGCAAAAGTTAATTTCTTAGTTAATCATTTAAAGTTTTCCGGCGTTTTTCTAATAAACTGTTCTCCAAGCTAAGAGTATTTCTTCATAATTAGCTCACAGGATATTCAGAAATGATCGGAGAACAAAATCACATAATGCATGGAATGATATACCCATATGCAAGTGTGTATGTGAATAATTCATAGTTATTCTCCAATTGTTTTTACAAGTATGTTAACTTTTTATTTCAATTATTCATATTAATATATATATATATGTATATTGTGTGGTGAAAACGTGTAAACTCTTTGGAGAAAGTGTAACTTGTCTATTGGTAAACACTTATAGCGGTAACGCAGAGCACTGTGTAAGAAGTGTCCTCATCTAGTCATGAGGGAAATTGTCTAATATTCCTGTGTTATTTAACTTGCTGTCTTTCAACACAGGCAGCGAAGCATCTTTCTCCCTCTCGGTAATCGTTGTTACTTAAGGGCGACTACAATGGAAGGAAGATTAAAAATCAAATAAAATCTTAAGGCTGTGTTTTTTTTTCTATTCAGATCCTCCGGTTGGACAGCGGTAAGTCTAAGGACTTATAACACTAAATCTGGGGTACGATTCCCGCAGTGGCCACAGTAGATTGTCAACTGTGGTTTTGCTTCAAAAAAACAAACTTTCTCTTCGGTATAACGATTTTTTAAAACTCCACTACTTGATATCAAGTTACAGAACTATGTTGGCGAGTTGATATTATTGACGGCTTTGTATTTTTATTTTCTCTGTACACTTTATTTTTTGTTCTTGTTGAAGTTACAATGAAAAGAGTAATAAGTTATACATCTTTAAACACTTAAGCTTTCTTTAGTGCTACACATGATTCAGTTCCTCCGGTGCTAAGTAGATAAAAAAGAGCGCTACTGCATCACCACAGGCTCCTGTTTAAATAAAAAAAATTTTATGACAGTCTCGTACCCTAATAAACTAGCTTGTTCTACTTCTAATGAGAATGTCTAATTTGGCGTTTTGCAGTTCCTAATAATTAGGTAAAATTGTGACCGAAAAGATTCACATCCGAGCTCGTATTTTTAAAGTTATCACCGTACTTTAAAACGGTTTTCGAGAACATTTCTACAGTTGTACAGATGCTAAAGTTACTACATAAATGGAAGCTGATAGTGTGTAGACACTGAAGTTACTACATAGATGGAAGCTGATAGTGTGTAGACACTCAAGTTACTATATACATGGAAGCTGATAGTGTGTAGACACTCAAGTTACTATATAGATGGAAGCTGATAGTGTGTAAACACTGAAGTTACTATATAGATGGAAGCTGATAGTGTGTAGACACTGAAGTTACTATATAGATGGAAGCTGATAGTGTGTAGACACTGAAGTTACTATATAGATGGAAGCTGATAGTGTGTAAACACTGAAGTTACTATATAGATGGAAGCTGATAGTCTGTAAAAACTGAAGTTACTATATAGATGGAAGCTGATAGTGTGTAGACACTCAAGTTACTATATACATGGAAGCTGATAGTGTGTAGACACTCAAGTTACTATATACATGGAAGCTGATAGTGTGTAAACACTGAAGTTACTATATACATGGAAGCTGATAGTGTGTAAACACTGAAGCTACTAAATAGATGGAAGCTGATAGTGTGTAAACACTGAAGTTACTATATAGATGGAAGCTGATAGTGTGTAAACACTAAAGTTACTACATAGATGGAAGCTGAAAGTGTGTAAACACTGAAGTTACTATATAGATGGAAGCTGATAGTGTGTAAACACTGAAGTTACTATATAGATGGAAGCTGATAGTGTGTAAACACTGAAGTTACTTTATTTTTAATTCTATTTAATTTGCCTTAGTTTCCACAATAATAAAAGAGACACAAGCTACGAGTGTTTTTTTTTACCTCTATGTAACAATGATGTAATGTGAATTTACAGGAATTATACTTTCACTCGAAATTTAAACATCTTATAGCTCGTCTTCTACGAAAAGGATGATATTCGTGGTTTTTCACAATTAGGGACGGTACCACGCTTCCTGGGGTGCGCACTGACAACGTACCGCTATAGGACTCCATAACTTGAGCAAGAAAAGCTGTGCTAAAAAGTCCTCTAATTTGTAATCATAACCATAATTAAGGTTGTCATTTCGTAATCCTAACAAATATATTTGTAGGAAGATTTTAAAACATAGTATTGAATGTTCATGTATTGTTTCCTATTAACTTTTAAATTACTGAGTTATTTTTGAACCATTCACTACTTGTGGGGTCGTCATATTGCATCATATTGAATGATATCATGATTTTACATATTACAAACCCTTATTTTCTATATAAAATACATACCAGCAGAAATGATTGGAGTTATACTTTTATAGCGATAATATCTTTTTCGCTCGCATGTTATTAGGAACCTTGTCAAAAAAACAGTCATGGACTCACAAGAAATTTGGAATATAAGTAGTTTAGAAGAATATACATATATATATATATATATACCCTATCGGTAGTTCTATGTGTCGATGAACTATTGTTTTGTATTTCACGATATGGGTGCTACAGGTAGGGGTGTTGTAGTTATATGGTGAGATGCTCCAAATGAATCCTGTTTGCTGTGGTAAAGTAACATTAAAAACAAATTCTGCCAGACATTTTGTTGTTGCTTTTTTTGGCAAATATGGAGAAGTTCGTCTTTAAAAAGTTGTAGCCCAAAATTAACTAGATACCGGTTATAAATAGGCTAATATAAGATTAAAAATGAATCAACAGTTTAAACTCGTGACATATTTTTAGCAAATAGTCTGCCTGCTATGTAGGGGGCTTGTAACTGTCAGTGATTAAGAAAACCGATAAAAATAATCGCAACATAGCTGGTTTGGCCTTGGACATCTCGACTCGCGGTAGTTTTATGTACTATAGCTGGCCTTGTGTCAAAATGTGACCCCCGTAGTTTTATGTACTATAGCTGGCCTTGTGTCAAAATGTGACCCCCTGAGTTGTTCTCGCAGCGTTTTCAAACATTCTTCCATCTTTTAGTCCTGACCAGATCTGATATCCAAAATAACTAAACCTGCCGTCTAAAACGATTTCAGTTTTCATCAGGCCACGTTAGGCTTAGTCACTGCAGCTCCTCGTCACAAGAGGGGCTCTGTATGAATACACAAACAAACAAGAAAACTCAACAATAGAACAAGTTACTACGTGGCTTGTATATTTTGCGGTCGAATCAATTCGAAACGAAAGGCGTTCTCTGACTGTGGAATTTAATTCCACTGTGCATTAGATAAGTTAGTTTTGCCGAGAGCTGGCGCCTTTAGAAAATAGAGGGGTGTCTGCTCATACTTAAATACAAAGAGTGAGAAAGTGAAAGAAGATTCTTAAAACAAGTTTTATCACGAAATCAATTTATGATGCAAATGTTCAATGACTTACTTCTTATCTATAGAGAAAAAAAGATAAAACTAAGTAAATCTAATACTTTTCAATTGTACTTCAGAGATCTTCAAAGTAAGCATTATTGCTACTGCAAATAAGTAGGTATTGTTGTTACTGCAAATGAAGCTACCGAAGAATTAAAATTATTGTAAACCAGCTGAGGAAGCAAAAACTCTATAAAGAACAATATTATATATTGTTCCCCTTCTCTCTTTTGTTATTAAATCCCTAATGACCTCATTAGATGCTAATTTCATATATCCTGCTTTGTGGAAGATAATAATTTAACAGATTAAGTATTTGTGTTTTTAAATTCACAGCCAAAAGTTTATAAAAAAAAAGGGAAATGTACCCTATTTCAGGGTATTTTTATCCCTCTTCTTGAGCAAAAATTCTAAAACAAAACAATCCTTGTACACTGTTTTGCAGTTACTGAACAAAAACTTGCGTTAAACGAGCTAGCTAACTCTAGGTGATGGATGCTAACACGCACAAACACGCACATAATGGATAATCGATCATCTTTGCAGCAAGATGTATAAAAATAGTTAATAATATTCAGTAGATAATTTCTGAATGAGAAAACAAAATAGAATTATTGAACCAAAAATATATTTATATATATATATGTGTGTGTATATAAACACAACAGCAAATAAAACACCATAAAAACACACTATAATTTCATTGTAATCTAAGAAGAAAAAATAGACTTGTAAAAACCTAATTTCGTAATAAATACAATAAATTACAATCACTGGAAGCAAAATATATGTGGGAAGAGTAGGGGAGTACTGGATAAAGCATGACAGAGGTTCGCCTAGGGAAAGTTTTGGCGCTTACTCCCCCAGAAAAATTTACAATTAGTGTTGATTGGGGCCTATCTTGATGCAGTGAGAGCCAATATAAGATGAAAATCAGTGAGGAAACACAAATTAAATTAATGTGAAAATAAATAGTTTAATGACCAACTGACACGATCTTTCTTTTTCGCCTTAACCTTTTTATCCTATCTTTTCGATTCATTAGCTTCAGCTGCCCAGTTCATTTTGTTATATTTGTATGTTTATAGTGAGTTATTATTTTGTAATAAACAC
>NW_013666644.1:131542-132591 GCF_000517525.1 Limulus polyphemus | reverse complement strand
AGTTATTATTTTGTAATAAAAACTCAATTCTAGGTCAGGGAATTGCAAACCTAACGAAATTTATGGAGATTTGAAGTGGATGCTGACTCCCCCTATACTGGAGATGGGGTTATTCCCTGGACTTATCCTTTTCCGAAGCTTATGGAAATACAGTTTTTTTTTTTGTAAGTTAATAAGCCTAAATAGTTTAATCATGTGATAGCTTATAGAACTCGGCAAAATGAAAAAGAAATCATGAAATGTTTAGAAACAATAAACTGTTTGACATGAAATATTTTTGCTGTTAAAAAATGTCTAACTTAAATATGTTATTTTCTGGCTTAGATCATATTTGTTTGATTAATCAAAAGTTGAGCCTAATGTTCTGTGGAAAAGACATGTATATAAACATAAATAGTAATAATTTTAGGTAAAAAATAGAATTTACATATTCTCATAGTAAATAAATTATATCTTGCTCCCCCCCCCAAAAAAAAGAAATAATGTTTCTGAACAAAAAAAAGGGGGCAGATTGTAGTCTAATGGTTGGCATGCTAGGCTACAGATGGGAGGGTCCAAGGTTAGAGCCGCGACGTTTCTGAACACGCTTCACATTTTTATCTCGGGTACACTACAAAAATGACAGTCAGTCTCCTCATTCGGTTCAAAAAACCAGACAAGCCCTTATGGCGGCGGATGCTGCTGGAGGCTAGTGATATTCCTTTGGTCGGTAGCTCAAAATTATGGACGCGCTATACATCGGAGATTTTGACGTGGTCGTTCAGCTTATGTGTCACGTAACGTGACATTCAGGTTCAAAATTCCAATTCTGCTGTCCCGATAGCAAGATTTTGGAGTGTAGATCGAAGCTAATCCCTTAAGAATATTAAAAAATACGATTGAAACAATAGAACGTATGTTCAGGATATTCAATTAGATGTACTGTGGTGTAATGAGGTTTTTAAACAATTAGTCGTATGTTCAGGATATTCAATTAGATGTACTGTGGTGTAATGAGGTTTTTAAACAATTAGTCGTATGTTCAGGATATTCAATAAGATGTACTGTGG
>NW_013666644.1:128630-131058 GCF_000517525.1 Limulus polyphemus | reverse complement strand
TGTTCAGGATATTGCATGTGATGTACTGTGGTGTAATGAGGTTTTTAAACAGTTAGTCGTATGTTCAGGATATTGCATGTGATGTACTGTGGTGTAATGAGGTTTTTAAACAGTTAGTCGTATGTTCAGGATATTGCATGTGATGTACTGTGGTGTAATGAGGTTTTTAAACAGTTAGTCGTATGTTCAGGATATTCAATTAGATGTACTGTGGTGTAAATTAGGTTTTTAAACAATTAGTCGTATGTTCAGGATATTCAATTAGATGTACTGTGGTGTAATGAGGTTTTTAAACAGTTAGTCGTATGTTCAGGATATTCAATTAGATGTACTGTGGTGTAAATTAGGTTTTTAAACAATTAGTCGTATGTTCAGGATATTCAATGAGATGTACTGTGGTGTAAATGAGGTTTTTAAACAATTAGTTGTATGTTCAGGATATTGAATGAGATGTACTGTGGTGTAATGAGGTTTTTAAACAATTAGTCGTATGTTCAGGACATTCCAAGATATGTATTGTGGCTTGAATGAGGTTGATTTGGGGGAAAATAAAATTATATCAACTTTAAAAGTTTTGTATAAGGAAATTTACATTTACCCAGAAAGGTGGATATAGTACATTGAACAATGATGAACTGTATCAGTTACAGTAAAACGATAGCCATGAAGATTTATATATATATAAATAAACTGGAAAAACTTGGAACATTTTATCCAGCCTTAGCTTATAAAATATTAAAGGAAGATGATAAAAGGTTAAGTATAATCTGCTTGTACCAAAAAAAAATTTCGCTCCTACTGTGAGATATCACCAACCTTTAAAAAAAAATCACGTTAAGATAATGGCGGTTCTAAAGCACAAAATGTGGAAACTAAACTTACCTAAGATGTTAGAAAGTTAATTTATTGGATCATAACAGACATATAATAGAAAAAGGATTGGTTTGTGGTCAAACGTTCATTCACAGTAAAAAAATCATCATGAGACAGAAAAGGCAAATTTTGATTGAATTTTTTCGACAGAAAGATTTTTTGGAAAACGTGATGTTTAACCAGGAACCGCTATCAAATTATGATTGACACATGTGTCTTGCAAGCCGCACTAAAGTTTATATGGCTTCCGTTATAACAGCCCTCCCCACCACCAGTGGCTCATTGGAAAGTACCTGAAAACTTAGAATGCTAAAAATCGGGTTTCGATACCTGTGGTAGAAACAGCACAAGTTTCCCATTGCGTAGCTTTGCACTTATCAACGAGCATACAAACAAACCGTTCCAACAAGACGAATTCTAGAACCTTTGATAAAGCCCAGAGTTTAGTCTTCCCGATCCATGGCTGTACATTATCTCTCCTTGTCTTCAGTCTTGTTCAGGCTAACTTATGTAGTGCAAGAGCGGTGTACTTTGGTAGGAGAGAAAGACTATATCTGTTGAATGCCCACTCCGTGTAGTGCGCTATAAGCCTGACGGCAAAGCTCTTGATTGCGGTGTTTAGTTTCTGTAACTAAATATCTAGACTCACATTTCATTGTAATGTTAGAAAAAAACACCCACCCATCTTTCTGTCCGTCTGTCGTTCATACGAAATGAGACACAATTACATTTTATTCTGCTACTATGACAACAGTTTTATCAAAGTTTTTTAAATCGGTACACAAGAGTTAGTATCTTTTTCTTGTCCAAAATATTAATCAGTTATATCAGTTTATAGTTGAATAAATGTTTTATCACGCTATAAACCTGATGGTAGAACATTTGATGTACGATTTTAGTTTCTGTAAGGAAATAGCTAGACTTAAATCTAATTGTAATGTTACAAAAAAGCCCCCTCCCCCATCTGTCTCTCTTATATACGAAACGAAACATTAAAGTTTTCTGGGTTGATGTGGTAACAGTTTCATCAAAGGTTTATTAATAGATATAAACAAGTTAATATCATAAAAATACATCATAACAATATTATCTTTTCTTATCACCCAAATTATTAAGCAGACATATCACTTCATAGTTGAATAAACATTTTTATCATCCAATTTACACTATGGTAATAAAGGAAGCTTTATTACCATAATAAAGAAAACAAAAAGCACTTTCATGACAAGAGGTTTTATCGATGCAAAAAAATACATTAACTGCTTCGTAATTTATCGTGCTTTTCTGTACAGAATATATATATATATACGAAACTAACTGGTTTCGTAGCTTTTGAAACTTATTAAAGATTAAAATATTTTGCTACAAAGTTCTTTAAAAGAAAGTTGACATTAGCTGTTATTTTAATGAAAGTATAGAAATGTTTAAATAGCATTTTACTTGTTAAAGAACAAATAAATAATGTGTTTATGAAATTTTAAACTCGATACATTCAAGAGGGCGCTCAGTAAAAGTTTGTTTGTTTGTTTGTAATTAAGCACAAAGCTGCACAATT
>NW_013666644.1:103183-128620 GCF_000517525.1 Limulus polyphemus | reverse complement strand
AAGTCCGCAGAGATACCGCTGTGCCACTAGGGGGCAGACAAAATGTGATACTGCTTCTTTATACTGGATGTAATAAAATATGACACTTGCTGTTATTTTCTCAAAACTTAAAAATCAAAACTATCATCGTTTTCAGCTGACTACTGAAATCGTTACATGTTCCCTGGTGGGACAGCGGTTACCTTACGGATGTACAGCGCTAAAATACGAGGTTTAATTCCTCGCAGTGAACAAACTAGATAGCCCGATGTGGCTTTGGTCTAAAACAAACAAACGAACTTGTTACTGCTGCTTCACGTCTACTATGATGTTGCCACACATCTAATATAATGTTGCTTCACGTCTACTATGATGTTGCTACACGTCTAATATAATGTTGCTTCACGTCTACTATGATGTTGCTACACGTCTAATATAATGTCGCTTCACGTCTACTATGATCCCACTACACGTCTAATATAATTTTGCTTAACGTCTACTATGATGTTGCCACACGTCTAATATAACGTTGGCTTCACGTCTACTATGATGTTGCTACACGTCTAATATAATGTCGCTTCACGTCTACTATGATGTCGCTACACCCTCATCCTTTTCTCTTGTTTATTTTCGCTTTTCATTTTCAATTGGCCCCCCAGTGGCACAGCGGTATGTCTGCGGACTTACGACGCTAGAATCCGGGTTTCGATACCCGTGGTGGGCAGAGCACAGATAGCCCATTGAGTAGCTTTGTGCTTAATTACAAACAAACAAACATTTTCAATTGATATAATTCTATTCCAAGATGGCTGAGTGCTAAAAATAGACTCCCGGTGGGACAGCAGTAAATCTACAGACTTGTAACGCTAATATCCGGGATTCGATTCTCCGCGGTGGATACAGCAGACAGCTCAATGTGGTTATGCTACTAAAAACAATGTTAATACTGAAACATTAAGCATTTTATGGTATTTGCTCGTTGGATTATATGCTACGATAATAATAAAACGCTCTGTTATATGGATATATAAGATATTTTTACAGGGGATAACTTGTGCCGGATCTGAGATCCAGAACTTTAAAAAAGCAAAAAAATAAAACTAGAGAGAAAAAAGAAAATGAAACGCAAAACATAAAAGACGCGTCGAAAGTGGAAGAAGACATCAGAAGACTGATAGATGATACGACGTTAGAGTGGAAAGATCTTCTACAGCCTGTCTCCCAACATCCAGAATCCTGTATCGTTCTTTAAACTTTTTCAACACAACCAAAATTACATCTAAGGTTAGAAAAAAATCAGAATATGCATGTTGCGAAGTATAACCTAAAATATGCATGTTGCGAAGTATAACCTAAAATATGCATGTTGCGAAGTATAACCTAAAATATGCATGTTGCGAAGAAATAGTTGTTCTTTTTGTTCCTCGACTTTCATGTATTTTTATTTCATGAATTTCTTTGGAATTCGACAAAACACACAATATGTTAATACACGCTAAATGGGTGTAAGTGTATAGGTTGAGTTATGTTCATTTCTATGACCAAAAATGAGGATCATTTTCTTGGTGAAACATGTAGACAGACAGCACTCTTATTTTTGGAACCCTTGTGTTTTAGGGTTTCTGTCTCACATGGTTCTTATCATACATGATAATTGGCATCGTTTTCCTTTTGGGTTCCTCCTGTCCCACACTCAGGTAACATCTTTAAATTTCAGCGGTTACGTTACAGGAATGACAGCAATCCTAATGGAAATCTTTTCTGTCGCCAGTGCGCGACAAACCGTCGTCTTCTGTCGTGTTCCCTTAGTTAGGTTCTCTATTTCTAGCGCCTCTAGCTGTTTGTAGCCTGTACTCACGGGTTTAGTTAACAAGATGGAGCCGTGTTGTCCGCCAAACAAGATACACGTTTATTGTCGAAGGACTGCGTGAATACTTTACCCTCACGTAACAGATGATTGATGTAGAAATCATCAGACAGTTTGAGTATTTTGACTCGGCCGGCGGCTGGACAGTTTATCATTCTTCAACAGAGAGCGGGGCATCACGATGAGACGGTCAGTAAGGAAGGTCTGGCTCCCAGAAATATTGTCCTACATTTAGTTACGATACCAAAAGACTTCTGGTTTATGGCATTGGTCTTAGTGGCACCATTTTAATTGGCCTGCAAGAAAATATACATCTGTAGCGACCTCTACGTTCAACCTCTAACATTTTGTTTTGCTTTTCAGGAAAACTGTGAACAGGACGAATGATAACAGGGTTTGTTTGTTTGTTTGTAATTAAGCACAAAGCTATATAATGGGCTACCTGTGCTCTGCCCGCCACGGGTATCGAAACCTGGTTTCTAGCGTTGTAAGTCCGCAGACATACCGCTGTGCCACTGTGGGGCGAATGATAACAGAAAATCAAAAATGTGTAGTTCTCGAAAAGAAAAAGGAAGACGTGATATAAAATCCTGCAGCAGAAGAAGGAGATACTTTGAGAATATAAGAAATGATGAAAACAAATGGATTAAAAAGGTAATTTCAATTTGTTCAGAATTAGAAATTTTCACATATAAAAAAGTAATTTAAAACTACATGTTGTTAGATATGACCTGGTATCACCAATGTTAACTGCCGGAGAATTCTGTGTTTTTATGGAATATTTTTACTAAACAAGTGGATTGAAATCTGAATTCGTAATGAGCTTATGATGCTGAGTTCATATATAGACTTGTTTCCTTGGCATCAAGCGATCAGAGAACTGTGTGTGTGTGTGAGATGTCAAAAGTTTATTCAAAACGTCAACCTTGTTTTCTGAACAGACCAAATTTCGCTGGTTTAGTCAAATACTTGCTATCTTTATTCCCACAGAATATCACAGACTTTGAGAAGTGGTTCTGCTTGAGAAGAGTAGCCAGCACGTGCCTATAAGCACGTGCATTGTTTATCCCCATGGGAACAACGGAGTGTAAGAGAGAGAGAGAACGACTACCGTCACACTCGAAAGAAAAACTTTCATCTTCAATATAGACCTGCGGGTTCTCATCACATACCCTGGTATCGAGTGTGGTTTTGACAAAGTGCGGAAGAACCAGAGTCTAACTTGTGGGTCGCCAACACTAAAGCAAGAACGACTCCCATGTGTTTACTTAGAGCTTGAGTAGGTCTTACCCCCACTTGTACTTTATGAGAATTTTCCCAGGATTCATAAAGTGTCGTCAAAGGCTGAGAAACGAAGGTGAAGATGGCCATCCATTCTCTAGCAAGCTTACATATTCCTTATTCTTCCTCTTCGTCTTCTAGGTCCGTAAAAGAATTAGTTGTACATCGGTATTCACAATTCTTCTGTTCCCGAAAATAACTGTTTTGTTTTTTAGACTGTATTAGGTTAGACTAAAATAAAAGGCAAATATACTGAGGGAATAATTGTGCGGGATGTAATTACAATAGATAAATAATGCAAGTCTAATATGTGAAGTACATATTTATGAATTAAACTTTCTCTTTTTAGAATGCCTACGTGTACATTACTATTATAATTTTTCAAAATGTAAGGAGATTTTAATGTTTTCAGAGCTAAAAGCAAAACATTTCCATGACATAGGACGATATGAGTTATCGTTTCTATAAGAATAGAAGAGACTTCGATTAACCCTTCTTCAGAACAACACATAAAGATATAACGTCTCTAAAAATTAGGAAATAAAGGAAATTTATAACAGTTTTGCAGGACTGTAACACTACACATGAAAGTTATTCGAGAACACAATATCTTCAAAAAATAGTTTAAAATAATATCAAGAGTTAATAGTTTCAGAAATTCACTAAAATCTTTAGAAGATCTGAACTGATTTTTTTTTTCAGTAAAATTAACTTTCTTAAATCGTGACCTTCCCTTAAGTTCGCCGTTTAGTGGTTGCAGCGGTAGTTTAAAGAGGAATAAAGGACCAACGCTATCTGAGAAGAATTTTCTCTTTGTGTTTCAGCCGGTTTTCCTTCACCTGGTGAAAAAGTTGAGAGTTTAGCACATTACAAAGAGTTGTTTTTGGGAATTGTAATCTGTTTTATTGATGAGGAGCTGACATGAGAATGACGCACAGTAAGTGCGTGTGTCTGCAATCAAAAACAAAATGTGAAAAATGATTAACCGAACTTGTCTATTTCATCACCAGTCAGATCGCCGAAATACGAAGTTCTAAAAGTAAAGCATTTTGTAACGTCAGTAATGTTATTCTTTGAAAAAGATTTTACTCTGAAAATTTGTGTTTAATATTTTGCGTTTCAACCCCGTCATATAATGTCTAATGGCTGTACATTAATTAATGTGTGTTTAATATTTTGCGTTTCAACCCCGTCATATAATGTCTAATGGCTGTACATTAATTAATGTGTGTTTAATATTTTGCGTTTCAACCCCGTCATATAATGTCTAATGGCTGTACATTAATTAATGTGTGTTTAATATTTTGCGTTTCAACCCCGTCATATAATGTCTAACGGCTCTACATTAATTAATGTGTGTTTAATATTTTGCGTTTCAACCCCGTCATATAATGTCTAATGGCTGTACATTAATTAATTCGTATTTTGGGAATAATTTGGTATGTTTTGATTAATAATCGTTGAAGACGTCCAAACGTTATAGGAACGACAAACACATTAATTATATAGCTTTAGAAACACGTAAACGCAAGTTATACATACAGAAAAGCCTACACTAATTTAACATCGTATCGTTTCAATTTGTTATAAATATAGAATATTTTGTGTTGAATAAACATTAACTGCTAACTAACTATATATATATATATAATACAGAAGTCACAATTATTATAAAGAATGACCTGATTTTCAAATCGCTTAAATCGTATTTTATTTCGTATTTAGCAGATTTAAGAATAATTTGTTTCAGGCAATTTTCGGGCTGTTCATGCCCGTGTGTACCCTGGCATTCCAACGTTACAGCTATTGTAATTGAAACCCCACAACTAATTTGAAACAGTATAAAGTGAGAAATGAGGGGTCAGTATTTTGGGAAGATGCTGATAAAAATCCCTTTCTCTTTCTTAGAATCACTTTTTTTTGTTCTTGTTGTTTTTCAGATATATGTATTTAAGATATTACGGTTTTTATACACAGCCGGGCTATATATCTAGAACCAAAATTCAGTAGGAATGCTTTAAAACGGAGGTTGTTAGTTTATATTCATGTTATCAGGGTCGACGGCACTCCAAGCCTCTCTTGAATAAAGTCACAATACCAGCTGTGACGTCATAAGAGGACTGAACTGTTATTATTCTAGTGCACGAAGATTTTTCCAAGTATCAACGCACGACTTCTTCAGAGTGAGAAGGAGCCCCAAGAGATTCGGTGAAGGTAGAACCGTCATTTTGAAGAACAAATGCTCTCCAAGGACCACTTTGCTTAAGTGTTATTGCTAGTACTTCTGTGACCAGGGTCTGCAGTTGATACATAATATGAAGGCACTTCCCAACATGTTGAAGGCCCAATTTCTATTGTCGGTCTTAGCCTGAAGTTCTATGACTCTGGCAAGTAGATAAGAAGAACGTTGATGTTCATAAGGAAACCAAACCTAACAAACCTAGTAAGATTTTCGAGAATTTGCTATAACGGTGAGACTTATAAATCACGTCTTATCTACATGCGTTTATAATGCAACATTGTAAGAACACGTTCACCGTGTTAAGATTTCTGATCCTTTTTTTTTTCTATTTCTTTTTGCAAACAGGAAACTTAGATTACAGAGGAAAAAATTCAATGATAAATATAAAAAACTATGAAGTTTTTACCGTCGTTTCGATTGACCTTTGTAGGTTTACAAACACTAATGGGCCGGTCAAGAGGTTGGCGTAGCGGAATACGAACCCAAGGATCCACGTCTCGCGTTCCGTTACTCCAGAATCGCTGTGGGGTTCGGTATGAGAGTGATAGTCTTAGTATTTAATTAAAATGACCCAAACAGTAGGCGGTGGGTGCTGTTGAGTTGCTATCTTCCCTCTATCTACCAGGGACGGCTAGCGCGAATAGCTCTTGTATAATTTTGCGCGAATATTCGCGTTTTAGAAATACTTAGAAATATTTCTATATCTTAATTCTAGCAAAACAATAAACAAAAATGATAGAGTTACAAAAGAAGATAGACAAACGAGAGGTTACCAGAGAAACCAATGGCTACAATTAGGCTGTCAGAAAGATGACGAAAAATTTATTCTATAGACGCATTATATCAAGATCGCTGTGAGAGGAGCGTCTTTTTGAAGGATGCCAAAAAAGTGTGAAATGAGTTCATCGCCTAATACTGATCTTTTATACACACCCAAACTAATATTTAAACATTTTCTCATCTCTAATTAATAGTTTTTATTTTTATTTCTTATAAAGCTGTTTAATACATTTTCTGTAACTAATAGTTTTTAGTAAAACATGAATTTAAATTATAATTAGGATATGGAGTGCGAAGTTCGAGAATCGATGCTAGATGGAGCCAATCAAAGATTTATTTCAAAATTTACGAAATCAAAACAGTAATATTACTTATTCGTGTTCGTAATGGCCGCATATTCAATAAACCAAAATTTTAACTTATTGTACATTGAAATATTTATAAACTTAGTAGAGAATAACTAAATTAATAATCCGAAGAAAATAAAATAAATATTGCTATTTTAAAAACAACGCATTGTATAATTGTATATTTGACACCTTACCCCGATTGATATTGTTATATAGCCGGATAATGATGTGATTGTTATATAGCCGGATAATGATGTGATTGTTATATAGCCGGATAATGATGTGATTGTTATATAGCCAGATAATGATGCGATTGTTATATAGCCAGATAATGATGCGATTGTTATATATCCGGATAATGATGTGATTGTTATATAGCCGGATAATGATGTGATTGTTATATAGCCGGATAATGATGCGATTGTTATATAGCCGGATAATGATGTGAATATCTTGATACATTAGAGAAACTAAATTTCATCAGAGAAACATTATTGAAGAAAATGTGGACACGTTACCGTTGCAGATGTTCATTCTCAATCGTTATGCTAATCATTGATTCATGTAACATCCTGCACACAATTTATTCAAATCACCATTCAAGTATTGTTGAAAGAGAGAGAGAGAAATAAAAGCAATGCTAATTTTTTCGAAAAACGGTGAAATAGAGGCTCCTTTAGGTGGTTAGATAGTTAGATGGAAAAACAAACAGAAAGGTATAGAGAAAAAGAGATATATAGATGTTAGAAAAACAGCTAAATAAATAAAGAGAGAGACAATTAGAAAGATAACTAGACAGGGGTAAGGATAGCCAGAAAGGTGGTTAAATATAGAGATACTTATAGCTGTTTGTTAGAGACAGATAGATAAATACATCGGTTTACATTGACTTGTGAACGTTGTATTGTTTCTAAAAGGACACGAGGAATTACTTTCTAACACGAGCAAAAAGTTGATATATTTTACTAAGGAAACTAATGCAATAACAAAACTCTCTAAATACAAACTCGGATAACGTTGCACTAAAGACTTCGTGTGTTTTGACTAATTTCCTTTTTAATATTACTCCATTGTTTACTCGTTGTCGAGCGTAAAAGTGTAACTATGTTGTACCGGTTTCGAAATAATCGAAACACAAGAATAGTGGTTTAAATGTCAGAATAAACGAGATGAAATATTGGTATTTAAACTGATGACACGGACTCTTCAAGATAATAAACAGTAAATACAGTGCAGTCGATCGTTTGACGCAATCTTTCAATAAACTCGTGAGTGTTTAATAAAGGCGGACTTTTAATGAATTCTCCTTGGAGTGGAGCGATTGTCAGAGCATGTCCTGGACGTGGAATCTTGTAATAACCAGCTCTGGAATAATTAAATCATCCCCAACGCTTGTACACTTTCTCGTGAGATAAGAGTACGAAATGAAAGGTTTCAAGCATCTACAGAAGCCCGAGGTAACATCAAGATATGATATTATAAAACATACTCTTCATATTAACTGTCATCTGTATCTATTGTTCCGGCCGAAGTGGCCTGTCAACACGAGTACTGTATTATGACAAAGTTCAAACACTTTGTTTTTACTATTACCTAATATATATAGACTTAATTACAGCCTTATTTTAAGTTGTTTCTTGGAACCTTGAATAACTCACCACTATTCATCGGAAGGAACATATTAACTTTTTAGTTACTGGACGTAGATAACGATCTTACACACGTTATATTTCCAAAACAAAACTGAACGTTCTTCTAATTTCATTGTTAACAATGTAAACATTGCACTTTACATATCAAGAAGCATCTGGAGCTTTGAAATGGGGGTGGGGGAATCGTATCTAATGTAAATGACCAGGCCAGCTAAAAATGCAGATCAAATTTAATCAGATTTGGATTTTCAACTCTACCTAACATATTGAATTATTAGTTCTGGGGAGAATCCTATTTAAAAGTGACTTGTTAGTACTAGTGGGTCTGGATCAAACTTGACTTGTTTGTCATAGTGAGTCTGAATTAAATATAGCTTGTTATTTGTAGTGAGTCTGAATCAAATATGGCTTGTTATTTCTAGTGAGTCATAATCAAATGTGACTTGTTAGCTTTAGGGAGTCTGGATCAAACTTGACTTGTTTTTCATAGTGAGTCTGAATCAAATATGACTTGTTAGCTCTCGTGAGTGTGGATCAAATGTCTTGTTAGTACTAGTGAAAGCTTAGTATAAAATCTTATAAATATAATTATTCACTAAAACTTAACATATAGCTTTGAATAATAAATACAGTAATCTTTAGTTGAATAACACAACTAAGCTAGAGCTAACTAACAAGTCCAAGGTTACTTTAATTTACACTTCAGATCAGATATTAGTTAATTTAAAACCAGCTTTGTCATGGGCTCAATATAAAAAAGTAAATAGTAGCAGCAAATTTTATTGTAATAAGAATGTGTTCAAAGATAATGTGAAGAGTTATCACTAGCCAAAACGATTACACATCGTTATAATTAAACACTAATGGCGTTAAGTTCGTTTACGTCCGGGTAATACACGAACACTAAACTTAACAATAAAGGTATTTAATATCGAGTTACCACAGTCACAAATGTCATTAAACTTTCACAATCTGCTGGGTCTTAATAAACTTAGTTTACCAGAAATGCAAAACACGAAAAAGAGAGAGAGATAGAGGGAAAAAATTCCAATTTTAGTTAACAGACAGCAGTGAATGTTACATTATCAATAAAATTCCAATTTCATAAACATTTTCCAATTATGAATATTACTAACACAAATGGATTGGTCTTAGGCATTTTTCGATTAGAATTAGTCTGTAGTACATTTTGCATTACAGCATACACGTAGTTTGGAAATCAATTGTTTTTTTTTCTAGTATCATTAGAAGAATATCAAAATTATAACAAAAGTCAATTGGTTTTGTGAGAATATCGTGGAAGTAATAAATGACCGATCACAAACAAAACAAAACTTCAGGAATTCAGTGTACAGTAGCTTCTTCGAATGCTTAAGTTTCGTTCAAGCTTCTGTAACTTTAGAGCACTTCTCAATCAGAGCAGACATTTACATCATGATTTTAGGGCATATTCTTCAATTTATGTTGAGTTCGAAATCCCACCACACGAATGAAATGAAAACTTTTTTTTTCTACGTTTTTTGCTCATTATTTAATGATAGTAATTATTAATTAGCCCAAACTTTAACAAATCATGAGCTGGTGTGGTTTTATTCATTCACTCGTGTTTACCTTATTTTATTTCCAAAGAGTGCTTTCAGCCAGTTTGCTCAGATGCGGCTCAAGTTTTTTTTCCTCCTTTTCACCGGAAGAAAAAGCTATGTCATACGTGATAAACGCTGTGTATTGTTCAAAATTACTTTAGCAGATCTTAAAATGGACCTTCAAACTAGAATGTTTATTTGGATGAATAATGACACGAGTATAGATGGGTTACGTGTCACCTGTCTTCGTATAGAGTTCTCATATTTCATACTGTAATACACAATAGAACAAAGGCGTCAATACGTTATGTTACCTTCGAGCCGCCCTTGTTTCAGTTAACAAAGATTCAGTAGTCTTGCTTATCGCAGTTTCTTCTTCTTCTGAACTTGTTGGTTTAAATACAAAATACGTGAGAACCACAATAAAAAGATAATGGAAATGTGGTTGTACAGACGGTTTTTCTTCTTCGCTATTTCGTGGAGGAGCCCCATAGTGACAGAGTTAAATAGGGAACAAGGGTTACACGCTGTGATTTCTCGCGCAACACGATGCATAACTCGTGTACAATGGCTTGGAAACAAATTGTTACTTGCTCTGGGTAACTACCACGAGTTAGAATAGTGGACCCACACTGCCACGCCCTCTCGTGATACCACTCGTTTAAGAGAGAGCGTTAGTCTACTCTGATTTTCATCGATAAATCTTCTTTCTTGGCTTGTGGTACTGTAAAAAAAAAAAATAAAAAAAAACATGGTAAAATGTGGTTATATATATATTGGATAAGTAAGAAAAAGCTTTATTGGTTTTGGACGCCTGTGATAACTGGATCTTAGCCGAGGACAGGATTTTGTCAAAACGTTGAAAGGCAGGGTAACACTTGAAAATACCTTATTTTGTGTGGGTTTTCACAACTAGTGGAGCCTGTCTTAAGCATATTGTAACAACAAAGTGTTTGTAAGGAAAATGTACCTAAGATCTTTACAAAACGAACTTCTTTTAACTGTTTTATATATCATACAGTCTATTCACATCTAAATGACACAGTCATAGCTAATGAATTGCTGTACTTTCTTAGGAAATTGGTTTAAACAATTAAACACTGAAATTCATTAATAGCTTAATCCAATACTGATTCTTTTATTTAACAATAAAACTTTGCTAAAAGTGTTTTAGTATTGTTGCACATTTTCATATAATTATTTCATCACGATGTTAACGCAGACACCTAGCGTGAAGTAAATTGGCAGGAGACCGTCTCTGTAGCTGATGTGTTAATGCCTTATGATTTTAAAACAGAGAAGTTTCATTCTGTAGAATACTTAGGACTATTTTTGAGGTAAGCGATATTGACTCTGAACTGAGATTAACATTGAAAGAAGCAAATGTCGAGCAGCAGATTCGAAAAATTCCCTTTCACAGAACAATAATAAATCACTCTTGTTTTCTAATATTCGAAACTATTTGATTTGTTAATCTTTACACCAGTAAACAGGAGAACTCTGTTAAAAATAATCCTGCCGAGAAACAGATTGGTAAGTGCGTTTAAAGTGGAATCAAACTACTACCGCTTGAGGTCTTCACCTCAAGGCTTTATCAGCGGCACCTACCGAAGCATATGATGCGATTTTCATGGCTGTTAACAAACAAAACGAACCTTGAAATGAGCACCAACAACCCTAAATCATCCATCACTCGTACTAAAATCCACACAGATATATGACATTGAATCGGTGGCCGGATTTGACTTGTGTGAGTCACGTACGATGCCAGAAAGTACCTAACGCTTTCAGGCCAATTTTTTAATACCTTCTGCTTCATCTGTACAGAGCCTCTTCACAAACAAGTTGCAACCAACCGTGTGTATTCACTGCACCAGGAGATGACATTAATGCGGTCAAGTTTGAAGTCTTTAAAAGAGCAGACGCACTCAGTTCATCATGACCCGAGTGTTTGAGGATTAGTGAACACGCCGGAGTAAAAAGTTTAGAACACTCACGACCGAGTTCAACAAATACCGTGACGTAATGAAGAAGACCTGCCTGCCATTTTATCAATAACCTCAAAGCTATGAGTAATAAGCTTCGCTGTCATGAGAGGAGGACAACTTTTGGCATACGTTTTAAACAAGATTTAGATGTACGGCGGTGAGGTAAGGAGAGAAACGTGTATTCCACACAAATATATGATTACTCCACTGCCCTACGCAACTACAGCACGTTAAACGGCGGTTTTTGTGCACACTAAAATGAGTTTTCTTGGTTTATTTTTTTTTATGTTAAGCACAAAACTACACAATGGGATATATGTGTTGTGCTCAACACGAGTATTGAAACTAGGTTTCGCGTTATAAGCCTTCGTACTTAGCGCTGGGGGGGGGGGTTTCTTGGAACAGCAAAGACTAGTCGAAAGAAAGGACTGTTACCTCGTATTTCAAATCACCTGCCCCCCTCGCATTATCATTGCTATTTTTCTAATGACCATGAAAACGACCATAAGATTTCATATTATTTATTACACTGGTTTTCAAAAAATAAGCACGTTTTTTTTTTCAGCATCGTCAATTTTACTCTATATGTCCTTTCTGTTATGTGTATAGCAGTTTCTACAAGTAACTGCAATTGTTTTTGTTATTAAAGATTTATTTTCACATGAATTTGAGTAACGTAATTTGTATTCCACACACACCGTTTTAGGTGGCGAAGGCTGTCACGTAACACTTGATGTGTATATATATATATATATATATGTGTGTATGTACACATTAATTACCTGAAAAATGCACTCACGTTCTAGTTACATCTCGAGGCCCGTACGAACATATCGTGTGAAGCACCATCAGTATGTTAATGGTATGGGGGTCTGGGGGCATGCCCCCACAAAAACTTGTAAAAAAATGGGTGTTATGAGATTAAATCTGGAAGTAGTTTTGCATAAAATATAGCTTAAACAATTGCATGACTGTTCACACAAAATTCACAAAAATCTAAAACGTTAAATACCATAAGCAACTGCGCTATAATTATATAAGGATAATTTTTTTACATCACAAAAACACGGGGTTCGGCCGAATCCTCCCTCCCCCTGCATACGTGCGTGATCTCAAGAATGATTAACAACAATGTGACAAAATCCAGGAAATTTATATACTGCCATAATGAAGCATGAAACATTTTATCAAGAAGATAAGCCTAATATGTACGGGTTGCCGACAGATGGCAACACTGGCGTTGAGTTATTTCGAGATATTTCTTTATATTGTATAATAACGGTAACTGTAACCCTTATGCTACACGCCTTTTGTAATTATAGGGACTCACATCATTGGTGTTATTTATATTAATACACACACTCCTGAGATTAAAATTATATTTATTCCTTTGGTAGCAACTGTGATTAACGTGTCAAGGATATCTGTGGTAAAAATATTATACCTAGGAGACTACCGGTCACAGTTAACAGTGGAAAGGTTATACCTAGGAGACTACTGGTCATAGTAAACAGTGGGAAGGTTATACCTAGGAGACTACTGGTCACAGTAAACAGTGGGAAGCTTATACCTAGGAGACTTCCGGTCACAGTAAACACTGGAAAGGTTATGCTTAGGAGACTACTGGTCACAGTTAACAGTGGAAAGGTTATACCTAGGAGACTACTGGTCACAGTAAACAGTGGGAAGCTTATACCTGGGAGACTACCGGTCACAGTAAACAGTGGAAAGGTTATGCCTAAGAGACTACTGGTTACAGTAAATAGTAAAAATGTTATACGTAGGAGATTACCGGGCACAGTAAATAGTTGAAAGCTTATACCTAGGAGATTACCACAAACCTGTCATAGCAAATAGTGGAAAGCTCATAGCTGAGAGATTACCTAATACCTGTTGTAGTAAACAGTGGAAATATTATAGCGAGTAAAGAATTTAACTTCTCAAGATAATTACATTACAAAATGTAATTCTCGAGTCCAAATGCTGCGAAAAGCGGAGAAGTTATATTACAATCAGTGGGGGGGAGTTATATCTAGTTAGGGGGACCGTTTTAAACTCTGTTACAGCAAATAGTGAAGCGATGTTACAAATAGAGGGAAATTTATAAGGGAGGTTATACCTAGTTGTGAGTGAGAGTTACAGCAAAGCTTAGAGAGGTTATACCTACAAGGGGCGAGGGGGGTTACTAAACTAGAAGTGTTTTTCTTAACAGTGTACACTTCCGGATAAAATACGACAGATATGTTTGGCCCAAATGTTGTTATCTTGTAGTGGCGCTGAATGAATGAATTATGTACTGACTTTATTTCTTGTATCTTATATAACAAGCATTAGACGACAGGTTCAAAAATTTAGATTTGTATGATTGTCGGTTAGATTCACTGGTAAACATATTTTCCTTTATATGTGCATATTGGACATATTTTTAATTTTCCAGCCAAGGCGAAGGTGCATAGATCTTCCAGAAAGCAGTATCGGCGTCTTCATTAAAACCACTTCTTGGCCACAATATTCAGCCATAGGAAGTCATCAGTCACCACACGTTTATCCTGAGTCGGTGACGATATTTATTTTTGCGAAAAGGCTTTTGAATTAGCGCCCTACATCATTTGACAGGTCCCGCCATAATCTCCACACCAGGGCGAGACAAGTGAATGCAATGTCCAGGCTGGTGTAAAGGATAAGAAAAGAGGATGAATAGCTCTTGTAAGACCCAAACCAGTAAATCACCTCGATCTATAAAGGTGCAAAAAGCGCTGTAATGTGCTGCATAATAGACCTAGCCGTGCTCCCCATGGGTTACCACATGTCGACTCAACACAATAGACCAGATAAAGATGATTTCTTACTTTCACGCACTCGTCCCAGTGAAACGAATACGACGTTCAGAACAAAGGCGATTCATATCTCGGAACGAAATCATCTGGCCTTCTTCTCAGTGATGGAGGCCTCCCCCCCCCTTATGATGAAACATGAGACATGATAAAGACAAACCAATCTCACTGTGTAGGAAAGCCTTAAAACGTTTGACGGTAATCTTTCAAAATAAGTGTATTTCCATAAAGCTTTATGGCAATAAAGAAACCTGATATTTACAAACCAGAATGTGGTAAACAGTAGATCATAAACGCCGTAGATCAGGTATTATTTGATGGAACTCGAACTAAAGTTAGTCAGTGATTGCTTATACATATCTTCTTTAAGATTCAGGATCCTAGATGTCTCCAGGGTCCAAAAACATAATCGTAACGTCAGAAGAATAATGAAATGGTTAATAACCTGCACCTCGTACCAATACTTTTTTTTAATGCGGCGTGAAATGAATATAGTTTCTAAGTGTATTAGGTTTAATGAAAACTAGTATATAAATTGTGTATAACAAATAGTGTTATGTACTCTGTAATATTAATTACGTATTCAAATAGTTCTTTGATAATTACGCACCACAAGGGGTATGTCATGCTTGTGCTATTTGTATACCATAAGAGGCGTATTATTGGTGCTAACTGATTGTCGTTTAATGTATTTGTGTACCATAAGAGGCGTATTATTGGTGCTAACTGATTGTGCTTTACTATATTTGTGTACTATAAGAGGTGCATTATTGGTGCTAACTGATTGGGGTTTACTCTATTTGTGTACCATAAGAGGCGTGTTATTGGTGTTACCTGATGGTGGTTTACTCTATTTGTGTACCATAAGAGGCGTGTTATTGGTGTTACCTGATGGTGGTTTACTCTATTTGTGTACCATAAGAGGCGTATTATTGGTGCTAACTTATTTTTGTTTACTCTAGTTTTGTACCATAAGAGGCGTATTATTGATGCTAATTGATTGGAGTTTTCTATTTGTGTACGTATTATTTGTGTTTTCGTTCTTTCAGCACAATATAAACTATTGTAAGGAGAGTTTATAATCATAAGCATTAAAATCATGGGTTCACAATAAATATATAAAGGACAAAAAGTAATAGTTTCAAAGTAATAAAACTGTATAGAATTTGTTGTATGTATTAATGTGACCAATAACGATATCTTTTCATTAGAGTATTTGTCCAGTATCTGTATAAACACAGTATCATCTTCTGTGTCAATATAAACTACGTATTGTTTCGTTGTCAGTATACCACAGGAAAATTCCAGTATCTGTATAAACACAGTAGCATCTTCTGTGTCAATATAAACTAAGTATTGTTTCGTTGTCAGTATACCACAGGAAAATTCCAGTATCTGTATAAACACAGTAGCATCTTCTGTGTCAATATAAACTAAGTATTGTTTCGTTGTCAGTATACCACAGGAAAATTCCAGTATCTGTATAAACACAGTAGCATCTTCTGTGTCAATATAAACTAAGTATTGTTTCGTTGTCAGTATACCACAGGAAAATTCCAGTATCTGTATAAACACAGTATCATCTTCTGTGTCAATATAAACTAAGTATTGTTTCGTTGTCAGTATACCACAGGAAAATTCCAGTATCTAAAATTCCAATATCAGTCTAAAACAGTATTCTTCCAATATCACCATATAAACACATTAATCTTTCAGTATTCCAACATAAATACAATATTCTCCTAGTATCAATATAACTACAATATACTTCCAACATGGGTAGAAACATATTCTTCCAGTATAACCAGACAGGACAGACAGACACATAAGTAGAAACTTCAGATATTTCAGTAAATTTCATCCTGCTATTACGTCCTGTAAAATGACATACAATGTTGCTATAGACGAACTTCTACCAATAAATATTCTATAAAATAACAGAAGGAAACTGATATTAATATGTCAATATTGATAACAGAAAAACACTGTACAATGTACGAATACTGTGTTTATATTACTAAATTGGAATAACACTATATTTATAGTGCATACTGGAAGAATACTGTGGTTATGCTGATACTGACGAATACTGATTTTACACTAATAATTGACAAATACTACATTTATACTGAAATATTGAAAGAGACAGTGCCTATACTGCATTCTGGAAGAATACGATGCATATACTGATAATGCAAGAATACAGTATTTATGCTGCAAATTTTGTGTTTCCGAGTTTTGTATTCTGCTAATATTTGAAGTTTCTACCTATGTGTCTGTTTGTCCTGTCTGGTTAAATTTTGTGTTTCCGAGTTTTATATTCTGCTAATATCTGAAGTTTCTACCTATGTGTCTGTTTGTCCTGTCTGGTTACATAATTGTTTACAATGACCGCTCTCCCTCCAGTGGATCAACGTTAAGTCTGAGGGCTTATAGTGATAAAAATCGGGTTTCGATACCCTTAGTGGGCACAACACAAATAGCCCATTATGTAGCTTTCTAACAACAACCAAATAATATAAGATGGGCTGACTCTCCACGAAGTATCATTTAGTATCAGTAACTCCCTTCTAAACTAGATGTCACTAACTTGAAATAATTGTAAGAAAAAAGAAAACACGTTTCGTATAAGATAGTTATTTCCAAAATATTGTTTGAGTACGGAAACTCAGAATAAAGTGACGCCAAAATTGTTAAATTAGCAGAATACAAAACTCGGAAACACAAAATTTGTCTCACCGGGAATTTCGTTGTTTGAATGACGTATTTAATTTCTTTAATAAAATTTAAAAAATATTCTTTTTTGGATTAATCAGTTTTTCTCTTCTACTTTAAGCCTCGTGTTAACTTGTATTGATTTCACAATATTCAGTGGAGAAAGAAAAAAATATAAACTTTGTACAAATAAAAACGTTTTTCATGGCTATCTTTCGTTATATGTGACGAAAAGGAGGTCTTCTAAAGGAAAAATATGAATTTTGTACAAATAAAAACATTTTTTCGTGGTTATCTTTCTTTATGATGTGACGAACAAATTAGGTCTTCAAAACGGTTTCTTTATTGCACGTCTAATACAGAATACACATTAAGTAAGTATTATTTTATATATATGTAATCTTGCAAATGTTGAAGGTACTGAGTAAGTATCAAAAAGCTTTCCGTGTTCTTTCATGGTGGGATATGGGATACGATGCACGCGTGTTTTAAAAGTAAACTGTCTTACTGTTGAGTATGTCTGTTTCAATATATGTAGCCAATACTACTTCGCAAGGGTTATTTAGCAAATATCTGGCCACCAAGCAAACAACCAACTTCGGGGTTTCATATATACTAGTAAGAGCGGTACCAGCTGTAATAAGAAACCTGATTCTGTAACGTTTGCTGGAATTGTTGAAGGTCAGAACAAACTGACTGGCCAAAAACTCCAACTGTCTGAACTGTGTGGCCAGATGGAAAATTTACCACTCTTAGGTGACAACTTGACTTCAACTATTCACAGCAAAAGACAAACATCCTTCCGGGAAAGTCGAAACTCTAGAGCCGTAAACACGGCTCAAACCTGGGACTATACTTTCAAGATCTTCTCGAGGCATACTTGTTTTGTTCAACTTTACTCACAGACGGGATCCTGAAAGGTCAACAAAGCGAGCCGAGTTCAAATATGTCTACTGGTCCTTCAGTCTACATGTTCTTATTCGTCTTTCCGAGCAAGAGATCTTAGAACGTTCAATAGTTTTCTACATAAATACATACTTTTCGCTATCACAGATTTAGTAAAAACGTTTTTTAAATATACGCACACTTTGCATCTGCATCATCATAAACGGCTTCAAAAATAATATTAGGTTAATACGCTTAACTGTATTCCTAATAAGAATAGTTCTCATCATTTCAAATTCTGATAAAATGTTGAAGCCTATCATTTTATTCATTGACCTCATTATTTTTCATAAAATACTAAACCTAACTTTGGAATTATTTACGTCACTAGTTTTATATAACATTAAGTTGGTTAAGGCACTTCATTCGCAATCTGAGGGTCGCGGGTTCGAATCTCTCTCACACCAAACATGCTCGCCCTATCAGCCGTGGGGGCGTTATAATGTGACGGTCAATCCCAATATTCTTTGGTAAAAGAGTAGCCCAAGAGTTGGCGGTGGGTGGTGATGACTAGCTGCCTTCCTTCTAGTTTTACACTATTAAATTAGGGACGGCTAGCGCAGATAGCCCTGGTGTAGCTTTGCGTGAAATTCAAATACAAACAAACAAACTATAACATTAAGCTAATTTTCTATTATTTTCCGCATTTAAAAAGTTTCCAACATTAACCTTAAACCTTAAATTAACCGATTTAGGAAGAAAATTTTGATAGCAACATTTTGATCATCATCTCGAAAGAATGATTATTTTTCGGATATGGGTAGTTCCTAGCTACTAATCATCACAACGTTTAACTATATATACATGACTAAATGTACATGCATCAAGGTTGATAATAATAACAACATGAATATAATAATTAATATATTGTCATGTAATAGATTTCGTGATAGATATGCGTTTAAATTTTGAAATTGTTTGAGCAATAATCATAATCAGGAAGATCATTATTTCTAACACATTTGATTAGAAAACGTTTTTTTTATCAAAAATCAAGATGCTTACAAAAGCAAAGAGACAATAACGTGTTGTATTTCACTAGAATACAGGTTTTACGATCGTGTCGTTTCATTTTATTGGTCTGTTCTTGATTACAGAAGCTAGTATGTGAATTATGAAAGGAAACGCAGTACCTTTTAAACGTATTATATTACGTAGTTAAGCACGTGCTATAACAGAAGTCTACATTAATACATGCTAATCAATCAATTTATGCAAAGAGCAGTTGACGTGATTTTGTCTATTTTCCCCGCGTCTTCCGTATGTTTGACTGGTACCTTTCCAAGGTTAACCACAAGTAGTCCTAGTATGTTTAAGTAAAGGCTCGTTATGTCACAAGATCTCTTTGAGTGCTGCTCTGTCCGTAAACAAAACCCATCTCCAGTCTGGGGATCGCGCGATAGAGAGGTATTAATCCGTGTAAATGAGGAAAGCTTCTGCAGCCTTACGTTCTCAATTTCCTGTTTCTGATTGGTTCACACAAGAAACTGTGTATATGGTAGCAGCGTACACGTCGATACGTGCGTCCTTGCCGAGTCTTTCTCGGTGTGCAATTCAATATCTTTATACGTTTTTGTTTGCTCTCCCTTGGGCCGGATATTGGTCTTCTTTGAACGTTTTAATTAACACGAGGCGGCTTGCCTGTAAACACTTCCTTTCACGAGCTCACCCCTATATCAACAGAAACGAGAGAACACTTGTCAGACAAATGCGCATTTTGATGCTATAGCGTACAAGTAGCATCCTTTACGGCTGTCCGGTATTGGTGTTCGTTCTTGATGTCCAATAAGTATGCTGGATGGAGTTCGAAACGTGCGGCCTACCCAGGAAATCAAAGAGCCACCCGAGACGATATGGAGTTGAATGTCAACAAAAGTTGGAAACACACCAATATTGCTTCAGACACCAATATAATAATAACGTGATACTAGCAGCACCTACGGAACTTCTGCAGAAACGTTGTTGGATTTACGTAAAACTGCCATATATCTCTGTTTTAGAATTCACAGTTGATATCGGTTGAAAAATTGACTCTTCATTGTTTCAAATCTCAAGCCAAACTGCTGCCCGTCGGAATAAGGGCTACAAATAAACTTTTATGAAATACAAGATTATGAACCGAAAATATTTATCCATGTTAGAGGGTGATTGGACAAAATACCATGAAAAATATCAGTGTATAAAAAGAGCATGTCGATATCAGAAGTGCTTGTTTCTCTGTTGCTAGAAGCACTTCCCCCCTCCTCCAATAGCTCAGTGGTAAATCATTAGGCTTATAACACTAAAAACCGGGTTTCGATATCCGTGGTGGGCATAGGTCAGACAGCCCATTGTGTAGCTTTGTGCTTAACAATAAACAAACAAGCTTTCAACATGTTTTCTTTCTAATAAAGTCACAAGTGTATGTCAACATATTTACCTAAAGGCTGGCCAGTCGCAGATTCAAAACGTTTCCTGGTATTAGTAAACGTGAACCAATTATATATATATATGTGTGTGTATTTGTAAGGTTGGCAGGCAATTAAAAGAGCACACAAACAGAAGAAAAACATGACGTCATTGACACGTTCCCTGGCCCGGCATGGCCAGGTGGTTAGGGCGCTCGACTCGCAATCTGAGGGTCACGGGTTCGAATCCCCGTCCCATCAAACATGCTCGCGCTTTCAGCCGTAGGGCGTTATAATGTGACGCTTAATCCCATTATTCGTTGGTAAAAGAGTAACTCAAGAGTTGGTGGTGGGTGGGGATGACTGGTTGCCTTCCCTTTAATCTTACACTGCTAAATTAGGGACGGCTGGTGCAGATAGCCCTCGTGTATTTTTGCGCGAAATTCAAAAACGAACAGACACATTCCTAATACTACCAAAACAAAGTAAACACTATTTAAACATTAATAAAGTTGGATAAACAAACTGAACACGATATGCTGACACACTAATAAAGTTGGATAAACAAACTGAACACGATATGCTGACGTGCAGTCACATATTGCTAAGGTTGCAAGAAACACGATGTTCTGACGCAATGCTAGAGTTGCAGGAACACGCTGAACACGATAGCGACAATAAAACTATTACTTAAATTGTGAACAAATAAGCTAGTTTCTTGCTCTCACTTTAAAAGTAGTTTCATATTAAAACAATATGAAATAGGAACATTTTTACTGGACTTTGTTAGATACATGTTACGAAACTCTTTACTGGAAGACTTGGAGTACATTTTACTTTATTATATATATTTTTTTCACTCTGCTCTAGCTTCTAGCTAGTGTTGGACATTTTGTGTTAGTTCAACCAATTACGAACACTGTCAGGACAAGCTGTCTGACATTACTTGTGTTGTACAAAGTGTACTTTTACTTTTTTCTGTTCCTGCTGTGCAATGGATTTGAAAATCAGAGTATAAAACGTGGGTGTTTTAATGACTGACTATCTATATAACTAACTTTTTACCTTATCACATAACCCGCTTTAATAAACCATCACAGTTGTATTTTTAAAAGATCAATTCGTATTGAAACATATATATATATAAATCTCCAAACTACACTAGTGGTAACGATGTCCCTATACTGAGTTCTGTGGGAAAAAACAGCTTCACTACGCGTGTTGAAAGTCAATGAACTAATTTAATAAATTATAATAAATCATGTTTCACTGTCAATCAATGTACACTGATACAAACACGTTTCTCGTTCCTCTGGAGTCTTTTATTGTTTTACTTGTATTCTCTTATTTCTTAAACCATGTGGAAAATGATGAATAAAACATTTTTTGTAGCCTCCCTACCAGCCACACAATTGGATTGTGAATTGGGCTCAACCCGTTGCTTAGAAACAAATTCCACTAGACCAAATCTCATATTTAGTAAAGTTTAGAGCGGATGATACAAAAGGCAGGATGGAAGCAAGAATAACATATATATATGTTAGTCTTGGTGATAAATAATTTCTTAATATCTCTGTGAATACACGAATAATTCAACCTTTTTTATTTGCAATTTATAAGTTATATCTGTTACCCGGTGACTCAGTGGCTAGCTTCAAGGCGAATTATGCCAAAAGACGGAGTTCGATCCCAGCGACGAACATAGCACAGATAGTTTACTGTGTAGCTTTGTACTCCAACAAACAAATAAAATAATTATACCCGGTTTAATATCGTATTTATATCGCTGACTATATTAAGATTTGACCTAGTGGTATACAAATTCGTTGCATAAATGCATCTATAAGAAAATGGACTTCATCACTGACATGACACCTGACATTGATAAACATTTAATTATTTCTTATTCCTTATTTGATTAACTTCATAAGATTTTAAAAACACGTTTTTCAAAACTATTTATGCGTCAAATAGCTTGCGGGTCTATTTTGTTGTTGTTTTCTTTGTTACAAAGTCCCTAATAACATATGAGTCGCAAACATTTCAACATTGGAGTTAACCCCACTAATGATTGATGGGGCTCGCCCCATGAATTTTAAACTGAAAATGACATATAACTAATAAAGTGTTAGCTCTCCTATAAAGTCCGATCCTTCACAGATAAAAGATTGAACCACTCTAGTTTAGAGTACGATAACGTGGTAAGGCATAATATTGTGGTTTGTTTTTATTATTATCATAATATAAGTGAGTATTCTTGCCTTCCTTTAAATACCGTATACTGAGGAAGTGTATATATCCTCTGACAAATTCATACTCTTGATCTCAAATATTTTGTAGTAGTTAGTAAGTTTTGGTTATCAGACGCTAAAACTACATTTGGTATTCTGGAATTCGTTGATATTGATGCTATGCACCATTTGGGATAATATCTTATAACTGACTTTATAAATAGACTTTCAGCTAACATTTTAGGTGGAACTCATCTTCCTTGGTGAAGTCATCATTATTTTTCTGCGTCAATCTGAAGTTGAAATAGGACTGTTTACCTTGCTTTCTAGAAGTCTATAGAGAACAAGATAGGGTTGAAATATTGGACTTCTCATACTGTGATCTTTTAACTTGATACGTTATAACAGGTTTGATTTTTTTTACTGTGCTAATCTCTTCGGAGATCGGTTAGTTTCTTTGAACCACGTGAATGAAAAAAGTCCCTTTACAAATAAAATAATATTGTTCTAAGAGCTGGATTTACAACAGTAATCTGTTATTGTTGTTGATATAAATTTCAATGATTACGAGTGGTTCATTTATTTAACAACAATAATTTATTATTGTTGATCTAAAATCTCAAAGAATGTGATAGGTTTACTTTATTTAAAACACTAACTTGTTGTTTTTTATCGTAGTTTCAAATGGAACTGATGTGGAATTGTAGGTAACTTTCCTGACTCAAGAATCTTCGTGTCTCTTTTCCTTTTTTTATGGAACAACACTATCATGTTGGTCTTCCTTATGGTCCATTACTTATGTTGTCTATATTGTTTTACAAAAAAATAGTTCTTTATAATCATGATAATGAAACTTTAATTCGTATCAGAGTAAAGTTTTGTCTCGGTAATTAAGTTTTTCTGTTAAATATACATTGTTTTCTATATGCATGTTGGCTTTATCCAAGTTAATGCATGAATGTTCTAAAACAAACCGAATTCTTCAATCATCTAAATTACCAAAAAAAGTTTCATTAAAATCATATCAACATGTAACCCTTATATTTTTACTTAGTAGATACAGAATTAATAATAGCTATATTTACCTAAAGTTAAATGAATTTTTTTAAAAAAGAGGATGTTCAATAAAAATATTATACCAGTAGAGGGCGCCTCTTTTCTGTGAAATACAAGTACTGCCTAGGAAGGAACAGATGAAATGGTCCTTACAGACTACTGAGTTTTTAAGTTTATCTGTTGGGATTTTGTATAATTTGTATTGGAGTGAAACAAAGAGTGTAATACATTACTACAGATTATTTATCAATGTGCTTGGTGTTAAAAGTATTAATTCACTGTGTATCTGATCTCGTAAATGTTATCTGTACATTATATGTAAATAAATATGTTGGATATAAGCCTAGAAAAGCCATAATCAGTTTATTTTACCATATGTTAAGAACTTCAGTACCATTTTCAGACATGAAAAAAATTCACTTGACTATAAGTAATTTATATGATAATAAAAAAAAACTTTAGTTTTTAGGCAGAAGATATAGACGAATCTTGAACAATACTAGAATACAAAATTCACAAATCATTTTAGAGATCCATATCCATTATGAGCCGGGTGTAAGTCTAGTGGTTAGCGTGATGGACTGTGAATCTGGACTCTAGGGTCATGGGTGCCCACTCTACAAGTTTATGTTTAACAACGAATTAATATGTCTTATTTCTATGATTTTCACCTAGAGGTTTTATGTTTATATTTTTTCAAGTTACAGTGCTGTGTTCGCTTATTCATTCTACAGTACATTTAATTGTTAATCTGCCTAGAGAAAAACACAATGTTCTTTATTCTCTTTTGTGATTTGTTCAGTAATTTTCACCCACATCTTCCTCAGGCCAGTCAGTAGGTCAGCCCTAAAATCCAGGGTTTGATTCCTCCCGGTGGACAGAGTGCGGATATCCAGTTGTGCAGCTTTATTTTAAATATGGTAATACTTAATAGTAGGGTTCGACAAGGATTCCAAATAATTCATGCACCGAAAAAACCCCTATCGAACTCCTATGCAAAAAACCGAACATTGAAAGTAGTGGTTACGTTATATTATGCGCATATATACCAATAATGCGCTAAAAAGGCCGCTAACATTTCAGGTATAACAATTCAAAAATTTCTAAAACAGCTTTTTCGTCTAATAGCTACCTACCTGATCACGTCAGCGGGGCGAGTGTCTAGACGGCTCGGACTGCCGCTACAAAATTTCTCCAATTTACTTAATTGGTAGTATTATACAGGTATAATATAAATGATAAACATATCATGCACTTACTTAAATATCTTTTCAACACAGTTCAACCCAACGGATGGCGCTACATATCGATGGATAGACACGCGACAGTTTCTAAAGGTAAAGTATATACTTTGTACAGGTAAAACATGAAAAACAAACAAATAAAAGTATTAAAAAATGATTAATTTTAAAATGAAGTAGGGATCTTGCTACAAAAGATAGTGAAACAAAAATTAAAACCACATTCACAGATTTATATAATTTAATCCCTACTTTGGAAGCTTTATACACTTAACTGTAGGCCAAAGTAAGGATTATTTTTATAAA